>NW_025882834.1:0-2595 GCF_002878395.1 Capsicum annuum
TTGAAACAAACTTAAAAAAATTTAAGCAGATATGTGATTTAGTATTTTAAAAATATTGAAGATTATCTATCTACTTTTAACTAACATAATGTTACCAAAACAGACAAAAAGCAGAGGAACAGAAAAACAGAAAAATATTTACAAACATAAATACTAAGTGAGGATGTGTGAGTTTCGTCATCCTCACAGCATCACAAGTATTCTTTGATGCTTACACATAATCTTTTTACTGTTTAGTGTATTTTTGACATTTTTTGTCCTAAACATAAAAAAGGTTTTTTACTTTATTTTTTCATTAGACACAGAGACTATTTTAATACTGCTTGTGATTCTTACTTAACCCCCTCTCCTCGACTTTTCTTGTAGTAAAAATAAGAAATGATTTGATAATATTAACATAATATTATCAAATTTTGAAATATATGGTAATTCTATAAAGCTTTTTTCTTTTCACCTTATTATGGTTTATTTATAGTATATAGAATTTTTAATTTAGACATCATATATAAAAAATTATTTACCTTTCAAAGTGAAATATATTGATATATGGTAAATTTGGACATCATATATATTTATTTACTTCTCCAAAGTAAATTTTTTTAATTAATTGTCCTTGATTAGATGTATTATTAATTTAATATAGTTTCTTGATAATATTAAAAATCCACTCATCTACATAGATAAGGTAAAATTCAAAGGAAAAAAAACTTTTTTTATTATACAAAAATTTATTTATTTTGGACATTGTGAAAGTTGAAAAAGATGTAACGAAGTACTCTATTTGTCCAATAATAATTGTTCATTATTAACTTGACACACATATTAAATAAAAATAAACAATCGAGTTAATTTTGCTACTAAATTACTTTTTGACTGCAATTAATTTAATGTTGAAAATGCATTGTATAATGACTATAATTAATAACTAAGGGTAAAATGGATCGAAATAGATAAATTATGCATTGATTTTCTAAATCGGGCAAATATTGTTGGACACCATCTTTAACACTTTTTTCATTCATCTTTACTTATCTACTTTCTATTGACGCATGAATTATGAAATAATAAATGATGGCGGCAATTTTATCATATTATCCTTTGAAATATAATATATTTAATATTTTGAAAAATATGTTAGGTAATAAACCGTATTTAATGTTAATGGTAAAATAGATAGAAATAAGTAAATCATCCATTGATTTTATAAACTGGACAACTATTACTTGACATGTCAAAAATAAAAAAATAGACAAATAAAGATGAATGAAAAAATAACATGGAAAAAAATTATTGTACGGAGGAGTATTTTCTATCTTTACTTTTACTTATCAACTTTAGACTTTTTACATTTCTTTAAAAAATAATAATTAATATGAGAATTTTAATACAATATCCATATTAATTGATATTTAGTATTAGCTCTTCAACAATAATATTAGAATCAAACATGCATTAGAAATACTAAAAGTAAAATTTACTGAATGGTATCATAGAGTATTGAAATTAAAGTAGTGTCATTAGTTAATATCGAATTGTCATAGAAATTTCTTATTTGGTTAACTAAAAATTAATTTTTGTAAGCATAATAGATATACAAAACGAAATTGATTTTTGGGATATATCTTAATGAACTTAAGATTTTTTTTAAAATTTCGTAACTAAATTTAAGTCATCACATTTAACTAGCATAAAATTATGACATACAAAATAATGAATGAAAATTAAGAAATATCAAAAGAGATATATCTGTATCAAAAAATCACATGCTCACAAGCTCATAAGAATATTAATTTATTATTATCATAATTTATCATGTCAATTTATATAATATCAAATCACTTATATTTATTTGATATTTTTTTATTTTCCTGCTAAACTTTCTTTCCATAAATAACTTTTTTCTTTAAAATTATCTAATTATTTGACCAATTAAGGAACTTAAAAATACTGAAATTTATTTTAAAGAAAACATAATTAATTATAGCTATAAATTATACTTATTTAATTCAATTAAAATTACATTTGTTATATTGGAGTTTGGGCATGGGCTCAGCACGGGCCTTATGTAACTAGTATACATATAAATAGTCCATATATATTTTTTGATTTTTGTAAAAAAATATATTATATATATATATATATATATATATATATATATATATATATAAAGTATGTGTGTGGGATTACTTTTTTTTAAAAAAGAATTATAATTTCTTACGTGACAATGACATGACACTGATGTGACACTGATTTGGCAATGATATGATGCGTGTGTAGTGCACTTTCCGTTGTGAGAGTGGGATTTTGATTTTGAGGTTGAAATTAATTCACTTGAAAGTTGTTAAGGGGGGTAAATAATTGTCTGATTAGTTTAGGGTCTAAAATGAGTTTTGCTGACAAGTTGAGGGGGAATTTGATATCTTTTCTCTCTCTTTTTCTTTCTCTCTCTCTCTCTCTTTATATATATATGTGTGTGTGTGTATGTATACTTTTGTATAATTATATATGTATACAAGTTTGTTCTGTGTTGACACACACACATACATACATATATATATATATATATACATACAAACAACATACATATATACATAC
>NW_025882835.1:0-3639 GCF_002878395.1 Capsicum annuum
ACACAATATATGCACACCATCACAGAAAAGGGGGAATTGACCAAAAAAACAAATCTTTCATTCACACTAGACACATAATTCACACACAAATCCCATACACATAAAGAAATAGAAATGAAAAGAAGAAAAAAAGAAGGGTCCAACGGGGGAGGGGAGTGAATTAAGAGAGAGAGAGAGAGAGAGTTGAACTTGAGAGAATTGGAAAATAAACAGATAGAGATCGAGGAGGTTGAACGAAAATAGGGTAATCTGGTGGATTTTTGCTTTTTGTTTTTCGGTTGTTTATCGTCGGAAAGATGTCACCATCGCCGAGCTATTTTCTCCATTCTCCCATTCTGTCTGGGCTCACCGGAGCTCCGTTGAAGGCGTGAATACTCGAGCCAATGACCCACTCGCTTTGGTCGTGAAACAGCCCAACCCGTTTGAGTTTCGGTAACCCAGTTAAGCTTCCCCTCTAAGATTGGTGATTCGGGCTTCGTGTTGAAGTTTTCCTATTGATTTTGGTCTTGTTAGTTTATTGAGGTTCAAATCGAGTTTTTTTTTTCGGACGCGGTTCTATCTTTGACATATTGAAATCGATAATCGAGGATTTTGGATTTTGGGAATTTCCTTATTATCGATGAAAGCAGTCTATCAAGTTTAGAGCTTCAATTTTGGAAATACCGAGCTTGGGAGTTTTTTTCCGATTGAGCTCTTCTATTCGGAATTCAAAATTTGGGCTTCTTTAACATCATTATTCAACTGAAATTGATTATCGAAAGGTCCACTTTCTTAACTCCCTTTTCTTTACCTTGATTTGTTGAATTGTCTTGATTATGTTGATGCAACCATGGTTGTTGGATTTTTGTTGAAGTTCTGATGTGATGATTATATGCATAATGTGGTTACTAAAAAAGGAAGTTTGCGAGGCGGGATCGAGAAATTGATAAAAAGAATGATTTTAGATTAATGTTAGTTCGTCGGTTGTTCTGTTTAGTCTGGAATAAAAATTTAAATTTGTGAACATGATTGGATCGTGTTTAGGTTGAAATGAATAGGCAATATAGGTTCAGGTATGCACGAATTTAAGATTAATGTTTTGGTTGGATGTTGGAATGTGCATATGAATGTTTCTTTCTAGTTTATCGTATTTAATTCAAATATATGCATTTAGCCGGGGAATGCCCCAAGATCACTTGTATTTATTAACCGGGAAATGCCCCAAAGTATCATGTTGGCGGAAAATGATCGTGATAAAGGCCCGCGGCATCGGGTAAGGCATCGGAGCTTAGTCTAGATTTAGTTTAGAATAGGATTTATATTTTTGTGTTTTTTTCTATTTTTGGACTGTATATTTGGACTGGACCCTATATTTGGGATTGTTTCGTTCTGTTTAATTATTTTGCGTGCTTTTGTGTGGTTTATACATTTTGTAATGCCAAAATAATTGATACACTCTACCAAGTGACCGTGGTTGAACCACGGGATCGAGGGGTGCCTAACACCTTCCCCCCGGTCAACAGAATTCCTTAGCCGGAATCTCTGTTCGCAAACCAGTTCAAAGAGTCAAATGGTTTTTTAAAACGATTTTCTAATGGTGACTTGGCACACCAGATTATGTCAAGTGGTGACTCTGAATAAAAATGTTGATAATCCTTTTCCAAAACAAATTTTCATTTCTTGTCACTTAAATAATAAAACCCTTTTCGAACTTTAAACTATATTCTTTTTGGAGTCCGTAAAAAGGGGTATGACACTCAAGTCCCAAGGACTAATCACCTGCCGATCGAGAGCTGCGACCCAGCTGAACATGATATGTGCGCTACAGCTTGTACCTGCATTTTGGTAAGAATATAGCCCATGGAAATATGTGGGTCAACACTTTGAAATATACTAAGTATGTGGGGGTGCATGCAAAAATATAAATAGTATAATCAATTTCATGAAAACATGCATACGGACAATGATGACTCACTTGGCTTGGGTTATATCAGATCATACTTTTCATAATTTGATAATAAACAGTTCGTATGATAAAATCTCGTAATCCACGTAAATCATTATAAATCATAAATTATGATAAATCATCCTAAATCATCATAAATTATCATATTGTAAAAAATTATCATAGGTAATGATAAATCATCATAAATGATCATAAAACATCATAAACATCTCAACTCTTTGACTCAAATCTCGGAGTGACTCGGTAATTCAAGAAACGTAATCTTATGGACATGGGAGTTTTCTATAACCGACAACCCCACGTGAGCTATGTGGAATACCAACGTTTGAAACCTCCGTTGGCGGGAGCATCATACTCTTTGCCAGGGAGTATGACCTTAAAACTGCAATAATCACAATCGGGCTCTCTGGCCAATAATATCATCATGAAACAGCCCTACGGTGGGACATAGGTTTGGGGAAATACCAAATTTCCCTCTCGGTGCTAAGTACTACTGCCCGATAAGCTCAGAACACGTTAGGAAATCCACCACAACATCATAAGGGTCTATCATAAAGACCAAATGAAATCTCTTTCTCATTTATCAAATCATATCAATTTGTGGATTCCTAACTCAACATATTTTAGCTCAAAACATTTTAATCTTCCTCAATATCAACAAGGTATCAATGCGTTGAACCATAACCGACTCGACATTTGGACAAGGATATGAAGACTCAATACATAATATTTTCAACAATTTAACTCATCAAAACCATCCGGAAAATACCAAGACTCATTGCAACTTCAATATAAACATTTCTTAATTTGCCATCCAACTCTCATTTAAAGGTACTTGAGACATCAACCCATAGTAGGGATATAAAATTTCCAATATCAATTATAAATTCATAATAAGGAAATAGTGGAATGATAGTATAAATCAAGGCTTAACAAATTAAATCATCATACTCTCATAATCAAATATCTTTTGGACATAATTCCATCTCAACATCACACATATCGGATGACATAATCCCATAGCTCATGGACAATAATATAAGATATAAAATCATATTTCCAATTCATGGTAAAATATGTAAAATCTCATGTCAATGTAATTCAACAAAAATACTGGACACAAGATCGAAAGGATAATCTTGTTCAAAGCCCCACATACCTAAAAATGAAAGATGAATATGAACTTCCGACTCGGAACTTTATTCTCGAAAATAAAGGGTGCTTCTCGAAGCCCTTAACACGATCAACTCGAATCCCAAATCAATTTGAAATTTCTATGGTTCAATCAAGAAACAAAGATGGATGAAATTTGGAGTAGTAAGGTTGGGGTTTGAGCCTTAGGAAATTTTGGAGAAAAATGAGCTATTGAATGCTCTCAATGGACTTAAATCCATGGTTTACCCGGATAGATTGGAGTGGGAATGACCAAAATACCCTTAAAAATTAAATAATGTCAAATCTATCCTTTGGTGGACTGTTTTGATAGGCTGAAGTAGATCGACCATAACGTTTTGCTTCAATGGATAAATTGAATGAAACCAATTTCATTGGAAAGAGGACTCTCAGAGATTTCTGTTGATATATAGTATCTCACCCAGATCATTATGTACAAGGAGTTATGATCATTTGAAGTTGACCCTAAAATTCGCCTGGCCTCAGTATTTTTTTCCTGCACATTTACTGTTCACCACTAT
>NW_025882836.1:0-5027 GCF_002878395.1 Capsicum annuum
CATCCAGCGCAACATCCGCATTTCTGCCACCCTCATCTTTTGGATGTGGGAGTTCTTCACTGGCCAACACTCCGCTTCATACAACATGGCCGGACGGACTACCGACCTGTAGAATTTGCCTTTAAGCTTAGGCGGCACCTTCTTATCACACAGCACCCCCGACGCGAGCTTCCACTTCATCCATCCCGCCCCAATACGGTGCGAGACATCCTCATCAATCTCACCGTTACTCTGGATCACGGACCCGAGATACTTGAAACTCTCCCTCTTACCTACCTCCTGTGATTCCATATTATCTATTCTATGGAATTCGAACCTAAACTATATTTTATATTTCTATTACGATTCACTATTTGGATCTAATGGTCTCCTCTTCTTATTTTTCTTATTTATTTTTTAGTTAAATTTCAGCATATTGAGCTATGCCTAGCCTATTCTTTTCTTTGCGTTTTTCTTTCTTCTTTATACCTTTCATAGCGGAATTCCATATATTTTCACATTTAGGATTTACATATACAACATATACCACTGTCAAGGGGGAAGTTCTTATTATTTAGGTTAGTTAGGTATTTCCATTTAAAAAAAAGGTAAAAAATAAAAATTGGGTTGCGCTATATATATGAAAGAGTATACAATAATGATGTATTTGACAAATCAAATAACATGGTCTAATAATCAACCATTCTGATTAATTGATAATATTAGTATTAGTTGGAAATTTTTTGAAAGATTCCTGTGAAAAGTTTCATTAACGCGTAATTCATGTCAAGTAGACCTTGTTGTTGTGAGAATTCTTAATTCATGAGTTGTAGGGAGGGATTTATGTCACCAAAAACAGAGACTATTATTTTGATTTGTTATTTGTTATTGAATTGCGTGGGTTTACTTATGCATAAAGACCATAAAAAGAGTTTCATTTTATGGTTCTTTCATATACATTTTCTTTAATTGCATGAACGTTTTGAATCTCAATTTCTCAAAATATCTCAATTGGTACACGCAAGAAATAGGCTAATTCAACAACCTTTTGTTCAATTTCTCGTGGAGTCAAATTCTCATCAGTACGGGTTAAGGGAATGGACCCCTGGCCTCGGATGTCCATATAAAGAACACGACGAGCATAAATACCCTCTTTAACTTATATTCTAACGGACTGAATATCTTTTATAAGGAATCGGAGGAATATGCGATGGTTTTTTCCCAAAAATCCCCAACAAAAAATATAGACTATTCCTTTCTTTATATCGAATCGATCATAACCACTACCTACATTCCAGGAAATTGTGCACCACAAATAAGAGCTAATAAAGAGACCCACAATTTCGTAGAAAGATATCACGATTCCTTGTGGAAAAAAAATGATTTGCTGAGGCGAAAAAAAAGATATCAAATTTCTACCAAGATAACTGGAAGTTCCAACTAATAAGAAGCCTAATGAACCTAAAAAACGGATAAAGGCCCAACAGAAATTACTTATTTTTCGAGACCCCGTTATAAGTTCTATCCGTATATGTTCTGATCGCCAAGTCATACTTTACCCGATTGCATTTTATTAAAATTGAGATAATACCCCATAGAAATTTGACTTTACTTTTTTGTTTCTGAAGTAACTCTCATCAACTAGCACTAGTTTGAGGTGAACTAGCACTAGTTTGATGTCAACCTTTAGGAGTAATTCATCAAATTGGTTAAATCTAAAATAATAACATACTCTTTATTTAATACGATCTCACTATACATATCGATATACATAGAGATTAACCGACTATATTTCAGCCATCCAGTGATCTTGATCTATTTGAAAATTACTAGAATGGATATATCCATATATCATGTTTCTGCAGGCATAAGAGTTTTTTCCTTTATGTTCGGTAGAAATCACATGTTATACTCTATTCCAATAAATAGATATCTGTGTTATGATACAAGTCCACGTTTTCAAAAAAAAATGGATGAGATTGGGTCCCATCGTATCTAAACAATCTTGTTTCTTTGAACATGAATAAATAAAGAAGCCATTGCAATTGCCGGAAAGACTAGGCCTACTAACGACACGAAAATAGATGGAAGGTTCAAATTTGTCATAGAAGGGGTACCTCAATTTACTATATTGTATCTGTTATTATGTTATTATATAAATAAAGATATCTTGTCATAATTAAATAATTATAATTAAATTAAGAATTTGAATTCTAATTAGATAATATTTATTATTGATAGAATTTGAAGAATTTGAAATTCTTAGTATAGACCTAAGTATCTATATATCTAAATCTAACTGAGTACATATAATAAGAATAAGTTCAAAGAATGTAGAACTAAATAAATGGACTTATTCATCTCTTACAAGAGAAAGATATGTATCATAATAAACTTTATTATTTTTCTTCATTTCGTTGTCTTTTGTTCTTGTCTTCTTATTTTCTAAAAATAAATAAAGAGATTATCGAAAGATTCATTCGAATCCGACCCAACATGAATTTTTAGCTAAAATGGTTTTTAGGGAGATAGAGAAAGATACAAAACTCTATTATCTATGTTTTAATTTCAAATTATATACCTAAGACAAGAAGAAATTCGTTTTAGTTTCCTAATTTCACGAAAGGAAGAACTCACTCTTGGTGGTAAAGGCTTCTTGATTCATAATCAGTAATATAGGTCAAAAAAGAGTTATCCTAAACTTTAGTTTTGATTCTTTCTACAATTAGATCTTCTATCACCAAAGAAAGAGCCATTATTATCTTATTTATTTTATCTTATTTACTATTATGTTATTTACTTTGATTCTGATAAACTAACTACTTTTTTGCTACAAACACAAATAAAATAAAATAATGGCCTTAGTGCTCTAGTTGATTTTGCTTGACTTTTGATTCAAAGGAAAAAAGGTGTGGAGCTTAAATAACTCACTCAGAACACTTTTTAAAAGATTACATGGTACAATTAGGTCGAATAAACCCTTCTGGAATAAGTATTCAGCTACTTGTGAACCTTCGGGTACTGTTTTATTCAATGTTTGTTCAATTACTCTTTTACCTGCAAATCAATGTGGGCATTGGGTTCAACAATAATAATATCCCCCAACACACCAAAACTAGCTGTCACTCCACCAGTTGTCGGAGATGTAAGGATTGACAAATAAAATAATTTTTTATTTAATTAATAATCATATAAAGCAGACGATATTTAGCTATTTTCATCAAGCTCAAACTTCCTTCCTGCATGCGCGCCCCCAGAAGCATACACTATAATAAGAGGTAAAATTTGATTGGCAGCGTGTTCAATCAAATGGGTGATTTTCTCTCCGACTACGGATCCCATATTACCTCCCATAAACTGAAAATCCATAACCCCAATTGCTACGGGAATGCCATTTATTTGGCCTATGCCTATTTCAACATCCTCGGTTAATCCTGTCTTTCTTTGATAAGAATCAATTCGATCTTTATAAGGCTTCTCTTCCGAATGAAATTCAATGGGATACAGAGAGACCATGTCTTCATCCATAGGATCCCAAGTACTCGGATAGACCAAAAGTTCAATTCTATCCGAACTATTCATTTTCAAATGATATCCACATTGTTCACAAATATTCATTTTTTATTTAAAAAATTTCTTATAATTTAATCCATAACAATTCTCGCATTGAACCCACAAATGCCTGTATTTTTGAGTTACCTCGAGATCATTAGAACTTTCTCTTATAGTTAAATCACTGTCATTAGAACTTTCTCTTATAGTTAAATCACAGCCAATAGTTAAATCACTGCCATTAGAACTTTCTCTTATAGTTAAATCATTGCCAATAGTTAAATCACAGCCAATAGTTAAATCACTGTCATTAGAACTTTCTCTTATAGTTAAATCACTGCCCTTTGTGCGAGTTTGTATACCGGAACCCTCGTTTTCACTACTATTTTTACTTTCACCATGACAAACGGCCCTATAAATGTAACTGTCACTGTAATTCTCACTACCGCTTGTAATGGAAGTATCTATAAGATTTGAGACTGAAGATAATTATCAATGCAACTATTAATGTGATTATTCCAACTATATTAAGTATCATATATGTAAGAATTATAGTAGGGATCTTCACCCCTAAATCCATTATTCAGATAACTCGAGTTTCGATAACTATAAAAAGAACTTTCTAGTTCACTCAGAAAAGAATGATCGTTGTCAATCTCAAAAATATGATTTTCAATATCAAAATAGATGGAATAACTGTCTCCATTCCTATCACTAACTACAAAAGTTTCATCAGAGATGAAATTCCAAATGTCTTTAACGCCGAATAAATAATCAACATTACTGCAACTTAGAATTTTTTTCACTTTTTGATTTGGATCTTCACTGGTATTTTCAATAGGACCAAGACTGTCCGTTGATTTATTTATCCCACACCTGCGTTCGAACTCCTTCTTAAACAACATCGAATTAAACCACCATCTTTCCATAGAGTTTTCTTGCCCCCTATTTGCATGAAAATACAATAGATGAAGAGTCATTCCCTATAAAATTATTTATTTGAATATCTTATTTCCTATCAGACTAAGCATAGAAATCCAATCACTAGGATTATTAGTGAGTATTGAAAAAAAGTTCTGAATCTGGGGGAACATTTCACTATATATTAATATGTCAGAACCCCCTTTTATTATTAAAAATAATATAAATATAATGATATAATTTTTGATAAAGGGCGATTCTCCTATGACGAGTCAAATTTGCATAAAAAAAAAAGAGATTTGTCCTCTCCTATACCCCTATAAAGAAATCAAAATTTTTTTCTTAAAATCTCGTCTAATACTAATATCTAATCACTAACTAATCTAAAATCTAATAAAATAATAAGTAATAAACTAAGCTTTCATTTCAACACGGAACGGAACAAAGGGGACAATATACAGGATGGGTAGAAAGAGTTGTGCTACTTGGCTTGATTTAGGGAAACTACAAACTACAGGATATAAAAAAATATACCAATCCTAAGAATCCATAGGATTTAGTTGAAATAACTGAAT
>NW_025882837.1:0-1103 GCF_002878395.1 Capsicum annuum
AAAAAAATTCCAACGAAGGGTGTTCATCTGACCACCCTTCATTGGCTGTGGCTCCGCCACTGTAAACAACCACTAAAAAATAATACCAGCATAACTTGTCCCAGCACAACTAATCTCAGCATAACTTATCCCAACATAATTAATCCCAATATAACTTATTTTCAAACCAAACGACCCCTTAGATAGTTATTATCTTTTTCAAAGTCTATCTTGGCTGACACGAGTCTTATACAGATCCTTTATAGACCTGCCATATACAATTAATAAACATGATATCATTTTCCCACCTGCTCTCGTTCCTTTTATATCCCAACAGATTCGTCATATATATATACAAATTTTTTAAATAAGAATACCTAAAAAAAACCCCAAGAGTTGGTGCATTTTACTTCATATCGGTTGGGATATGAAAGAATCAAATAAAAAGACATTAAAATCCCTCCTATTTCACTAAAAATAATCTTCTATGATCATTTATAAATTAAATAAAAGAAAATGATTTTTTTCAAATTTCAGGTATAAAAATAAAAACCTTCTTTATATCAAGAAGATCTCTGTAAAGAAAGATACAACTAAAAGCAATTGTAAAGAACTACAAAACAAAATCTTCCGCCTCTTTGTCTAGTGTAAGCGTGGGCACGTGATATGTGCTTTAACTTGTTTCTTTTTTTTTTTTGCAGGGTAATTAGTAAGGGGTAAAACAAAACGAAAAAGATAAGGGACCCCCTGCACATGATATATGCTTTAACTTGTTTTTTTTTTTTTTTTTGGGAAATTTTTTTTTTTTTTTTTTTTTTTTTTTTTGCAAGGTAATTAGTGATGGGGTTATACAAGATGAAAAAAATAAGGTACCCCTCCATAATTTACGTGTGTAATTGACAATTTTCAGGTGCGTTTTCATGCCTTGATCCCAAAAACTAAGCGTCAACCGTTCATAACAGGAAATGGAAGAGCTAATTTTTTATATTGCTTCTTACTTCTAAGTTTTATGGCAAGATAAAAAAGTGAAGATTCATTTAGCCAATCACAACTTGTTTGGGACTACACCATTTGTATTATGTTGTTGTTGGTGCTGCGTACTTTTTAAGGCAACCTGAAGGGTT
>NW_025882838.1:0-1975 GCF_002878395.1 Capsicum annuum
AGTTCAAACAGCCTGAGTCTGAGAAGGCTGATTTTGAGAAAACATTCTCTGAAACTCCCACGACTGAAAATCAAGCTGAGAAGGAACCCCCAGTTTGGGGAACTTTGATAAAATACATGAATTCGGAGGTTTGAGAGAGTTCTAGATGAAAGATCCCTGAAGCAGAAGACATCTTCCTCAAAGGGTTGATTAGAACAAAAAAAAGATCTACTAGACGGCTGGTGTTTCCAAAGAAGAGAGTCATCATCACAGGTTTGCCTGGGTATCCTGCAGTTGAGAAGAAAATTAGAGATTATGGGCTAGGATGGACTGCTAAGGGAGGTAAATCATTTTTCTTTACAGTATTCTAGGAGTTCTATGCAAACTACCAGGCTAGATTAGAAAGCATGTGCAAGAGTGGAGAGACCACAGCAGACCAACCTTTGCTGACCATAGTTCCAGTTCATGGGGTAAATATAGATATTTCGGATACGACTATCAACAGGTTTCTACATGGACCCAACTTCAATCCTCAGGTCACAAATCCTGTATTCTACCATCATATGAAGAGTAAGGATGACCAGCGTCCTTGGTTATCTACACTTATAGCTGAGGGGGACCCGACCCAATGAGCATATTTCCAAGGCTTCATTGACTCAAGTGGCAAAATTCTGGTGGGGTGTTGTGCGCACCTATTTGATACCAACCGAAGAAGATAATATTCTAGGTGATGATCGAGCAATATTAGTCGCATGTCTTGTGGACAACCTTAAGCTAAATTTTGGGGAGATTATTGCTGAAGAGATAAAGATTCAGGTAACGAGGTCTAACACAGCTTATCCATTCCCTTGTCTGATTACCAAGCTATGCACAGAGGAAGGGGTACCACATATTGCTGGGATTGATGAGACTTTGTATGCCACCAAGACCCACAACCCTATTCTCTATGAGAAAAATCAGCCAAGGCTGACACTTGATAGAGGGGTGAGGGTTGAGGTGAACCCATCAGTTACAGGCCCTAGTTCAGTACTTCAAGTTAAGGTGCAAGCTTCTGAGGCTGCTCAGGAAGGCTCAGTTCCTGATGATGACCCAGGTCCATCAGTTCCTATAGCCCCAGTGAAAGTTGCATCCCATTTTATTAATATCAAAAAAGTGTCCAAACAGGCAAGATAGTGTAAGACGCAGCTACATGCCTTTGCTGAGCAGTTTGCTGCTTTGTAGATAAAAAAATTAGGGCTTCTCTTGAGCCTTTTTCTACTTTGCCTGCACGGGTTGCAGATCTGGAGAACCATTTTGATGAAAGGGCATAGGAGCTGACTGGAGCAGAGCTTGTTGAATTCAAAGTGGCCCTAGATAAGTAAAAGCTAAGATGGTGGTAGTACAACAACACCAGTTTATGATGCCTGCAGGGCAGAAAGCTGAGGAATCTGAGGACAAACCTCCAATCCTAGATCTCACTGCAGAGCTAATGAAAAAAAAAGACAAAGAAGCTGAAAAAGGTAAGAGAAAGAGACAATAAGATGATGAGAATAAGAGCAAGGCCGAGAAAAATGTAAAGAAGAAAAAGAAGGAAGAGAAGACACTGCAAGCAGATGATGATTTGACAAAACAGGGGAAAGCGAATCTGAAAAAGGCAATGCAAACATACCAAGAGGACAACTGTAAATAGGAAGAAGCACTGCGAGTGAGAGATATAGGAGCCTCATCTAGAAAAACAGCTGAACTGGAGCAAAGAGAAACTCCTAATGAGGATACGACTACTGCAGGGTCAAGGACCCATGATTTAAGACTTGATTGACTCTAGGTATATCCTAAACCTAAGTTTCATTTTGTTTTGATTTTAATTTGAGGGTGTAGGGTAGTATGTTTTTGTAGCATATTCTGTAAATAACTAGGAGCAGTGCAAGTTCTGTAGGCAGTTAACTAATTTTGTGATTTTGAACACCTCTTCGAAGGTTTGTTTTTCATGACTGTATGAATTGAACCTTAGTGTTAC
>NW_025882839.1:0-3197 GCF_002878395.1 Capsicum annuum
GAACGAAAAAAACACTTGGTTGAACTTCCTTATATTCCCGGGTTTGACGAACAATCCATTCCTACTAAAGCTAGACCCATAGAAATGAAACAAGAAATAATGGAAGTCTGCAAAAAGTAGATTGACCATCTTCTAATGAATGGTATTATTAGAAGCTCTGACTCCCCCTATAGTTGTTCTGCCTTTTATGTCAATAACAGTGCAGAAAAGGAGCGCGACACTCCTAGACTTGTAATAAATTCCAAGCCTTTGAATGCGGTCTTAAAATGGATAGACGTCCGATCCCTAACAAAAGGGATCTTTTGAAAAGAACTTTCAAAGACAACCTTTACAGTAAGTTTGATATGAAGTCAGGATTCTGGCAGATTCAAATAGCTGAGAAGGATAAATACAAAACGGCATTCAATGTCCCCTTTGGGCATTATGAATGGAATATTTTGCCCTTTGGCCTCAAAAACGCTCCGTCAGAGTTTCAAAACATTATGAAAAATATTTTCAATCCTTATACTTATATGTCGATTGTTTATATTGATGATGTGCTTATTTTCTCTGAGAACATTGATTCCCATTTTAAGCATTTAAATACTTTCTTTAAGATTGTGTAATTCAACGGTTTGGTGGTTAGTGCCAAAAAGATGAAGCTCTTCCAAACATCTATAAGATTCTTAAGACATGATCTTTATCAAGGTAGTTATAAACCTATTTGCCGAGCCATCGAGTTCTCCTCAAAGTTTCCTAATGAGATTTTTGATAAGACTCAACTCCAGAGGTTTCTAGGGAGCCTTAATTATGTTGCTGATTTTATCCCAAATATTAGACAGGTCTGTGAACCTCTTTACAAAAGACTCAAGAAAACCCCAGTTCCTTAGAGTACTGATCAAACCAATGTTGTCATAAAAATCAAAATTTTGGTCGACAACCTTCATTGCTTAGGCATTCCTAACCCTGAAGCCTTTATGATAGTTGAAACTGAAGTCTCCGATATAGGGTATGGGGGTATACTGAAGCAAAAGGTCAATGAAAGTTCTCCTAAACAGTTGTGAGTGCATAGGCCCCATCTCATATCAAAACGTGCAGTTTGGGTCCGCATATGTCTGGGATGATTCTCTGGCGAAATCATGTCTACTCTTATCCTTTGGGTTTTTTTTAAGCATATACAAGGGGGGTAGAGGTGTCGAAGGCACTTCAAGGCGACTATCGCTAGTTGGCATAGGCGCTCAGTGGCCACGTCGGCGTGCAGCATGGGCGCATGGCAGCATGCATGGCTAGTCCGTGCGAGCCGTCCGTGCCCGTGTAGCAACGTCGACCGCGCTTCATTGTGCGCTCGTGTCGGTTATCGGTGGCGTCGTCCACGACGGGGCTGCTGGCGCTTGATTTCGGATGAGGCGGTGCTTTTTTACGTGCGGCGAGTCCTGCATGCTGCTCTCAGGGCAAGCTCCAGGCGCTGCACGCATGCGGCCGAGCCCAATCTGCGGCGAGCGCTGGCGGCTGGCGTGGGCGGTGCCCGCGCATGAGCCTCGGCGTGCCTTCATCTCCCCTTCTCCCCCCAAGGGCGGGCTATCATGTCAAGCGGGACTTGCTTCAGCCTTTCAACGTCCGCATGGGCAGCAGCGCACAGCATCTATTGCTGGGCGTTGGGGCCGGTACTGGGCGTGCATCGACGGAGTATTTGGACGCACGGCGCGTGAGTTGTGTTCGGCACGTGCGGTTAGGTTGGATCCCTGCTCGAGCAGCGATGTCCTGACCCGCCTGCCATCTCAGTCGTGGGGCAAGCGCAATGCAGGCTTGCTCGAAGTCGGTTTCCTGTTTTGCATACCTAATGCGCAGGCATTATCATGTTTTATCGATCGCATTTCATGTGCATGGCGAATCGAAAGGCCGCCCTCGCGTCCCACGCCTCCCACGCTTCATCGTACGATGCCGTGGTCCGTAAGGGGCGGTCGGGATTCTCGGATGCGGTAGAAACAGCGGGCATGGGGTCTTCATCGACTCCTATCTGCCCTGTACGATGCTCCTTGCAAACAACGGCCGCGCTCGCCTTGAATCCGTCTGCGCCCTCGCGGGCAGGCCGGGCTCATGCGACGCCGGCGTCGATGAGGAATGCTACCTGTTTGATCCTTCCAGTAGTCATATGCTTGTCTCAAAGATTAAGCCATGCATGTGTAAGTATGAACAAATTCAGACTGTGAAACTGTGAATGGCTCATTAAATCAGTTATAGTTTGTTTGATGGTATCCACTACTCGGATAACCGTAGTAATTCTAGAGCTAATACGTGCAACAAACCCTCACTTCTGGAAGGGATGCATTTATTAGATAAAAGGTCAACGCGGGCTCTGCCCGTTGCTGTGATGATTCATGATAACTCGACGGATCGTACGGCCATCGTGTCGGCGACGGATCATTCAAATTTCTGTCCAATCAACTTTCGATGGTAGGATAGTTCCTACCATGGTGGTGATGGGTGATGGAGAATTAGGGTTCGATTCCGGAGAGGGAGCCTGAGAAACGGCTACCACATCCAAGAAAGGCAGCAGGCGCGCAAATTACCCAATCTTGACACGGGGAGGTAGTGACAATAAATAACAATACCGGGCTCAATGAGTCTGGTAATTGGAATGAGTACAATCTAAATCCCTTAACGAGGATCAATTGGAGGGAAAGTCTGGTGCCAGCAGCCGTGGTAAATCCAGCTCCAATAGCGTATATTTAAGTTGTTGCAGTTAAAAAGCTCGTAGTTGGAGTTTGGGATGGGCCGGCCGGTCCGCCTATGGAGTGCACCGGTCATTTCGTCCCTTCTGTCGGCGATGCGCTCCTTGCCTTAACTGGACTGGTTGTACCTCCGGCTCTGTTACTTTGAAGAAATTTGAGTGCTCAAAGCAAGCCTACGCTCTGTATACATTAGCATGGGATAACATTATAGGATTTCGGTCCTATTACGTTGGCCTTCGGGATCGGAGTAATGATTAACAGGGATAGTTGGGGGCATTCGTATTTCATACTCAGAGGTAAATTTCTTGGATTTATGAAAGACGAACAACTGCGAAAGCATTTGCCAAGAATGTTTTCATTAATCAAGAATGAAAGTTGGGGGCTCGAAGACGATCAGATACCGTCCTAGTCTCAACCATAAACGATGCCGACCAGGGATCGGTGGATGTTGCTTTTAGGACTCTGCCGGCACCTTATGAGAAATCA
>NW_025882840.1:0-1425 GCF_002878395.1 Capsicum annuum
GGATCATTTATGTCCACAGAGAAATTTGGGTAGCAATTGAAGTAAACGGGGCCGTCGGCGAGGTTACTTTGAATTACGCCTAAGAGAGAATCGTCAAAATTTAGTAGACTAGCATCTCTTAGAAGAGCACAAACAGGAATATCAAGACCTCTGAAAACGGATCGTAAATATTACTAGTTAAAACAGCGTGATATTTATAAAAGCTGTGAGAAAAGAATGATAAAACTTACAAGTTTTATTGCTTATTGGTAAGTAGAAAACATTACAAGAGACTAGAGAATGGGCAGAGAGAATTTCTTGAGTGAGGAAATTTCTGAATGCCTTCTCTGAAGAAAACCTCAGTCTTAAATAGACTAAGAAAATAAAGAGACTATATCTTATTAGTACATCTGGACGGCTCAGATTCTGCCGACAGTAGTAGTGCTTATCTTTTAAGAAAAGCAAAAGAGATATCTACTTTTTAAAAGCTGCCGAGATTCTTTTCTCAGTGGGTCTGCCTTTAATAAAGTAGTGTTACTGTTCTCTTTAAGAGACAAAATGATGGGGTCCCTAGATTCCAATCAGGAATAGTGACGTTCCTATCTTAGAGATAATTCCGGTTCTTTGAACCTCTATCTCTTAAGAAAGGTAGGTTTCCTATTCATCATAGGGATCAAGGTAGGCCATTGCTATCCCTTTTGGTTTTAGCATATCGCCATTATCTTCACTGCTTCCTGTAGATGAAGCTTCTGCAATTAGCTGGAGTAATTCTTCAGCGTTGGTAGAGGTGTCTTGACTGTCTAAATCAGCTAGAGCCTTTTTCAGTTTTTCTTTTAAGGTCCTCTTGCTAATGGAAGAACTTGAGACAGTTGCTGTGTTTTTTCCCTTGTCAGGAGTTATTTTGGACGCTGGAGTCTTAGGAGTCCAGCCTTTAATTTTGATCTCTTTTGAGAAATATTGAATCCTGTGCTGCTCTGCCTTTGAGAAGTTCCAGGAGATAATATAAGATATACGTTTCTTAATAAAAAATTTGCACATTTGGATGTGCTCTGGTAGAGTGGAGCAGCCTTCCTTGATTACAAAGTCTGGAAGACGATTGAGGAATTGCTGAGGAAGAACCTCCTTGGTCCCTCCATAACAGGTCCACCATTCGTAAAACCATCTTGGAATAATGGCATCTACCATGGCGGGACAATATTTGACAAACCAAGTATGCCCTGGACGAACAAATAAGAAATTGAACCAAGCCGACTTATAGTCGTACCAATTATAAGTCTGCGGCCGATGAGGCATGGACAGTGCAATAGGGGTTTGCAGGTGATCTACAAACCAATTAAAAGGGGTTAGTACCCTCTTGATTGTGAATTTAGAGTAACTGATGAATTCCGGATTGCGTTCATCCATTGAATGTTCGACTTCAATTGAGTCAGTGTCTACTAATATGGC
>NW_025882841.1:0-579 GCF_002878395.1 Capsicum annuum
ATTGTTCAGGAGGGTTCTGAACAGAAAGTAAAATCCCATTTTTCAGGAGGGTTTTGAACAACAAGTAAACTCCCATTCTTCAGGAGAGTCCTGTTCATAAAGTAAATTCCTATTTTTCAGGAGGGTCCTGAACATAAAGTAAAATTCCATTCTTTAGGTGGGTCCTGCTCATAAACTAAAATCCTATTTTTCAGGAGGGTCCTGAACATAAAGTAAAATCCCATTTTCAAGAGGGTCCAGAACAGAAAGTAAATTCCCAATTTTTTGGAGGGTGCTGAACAGAAAGTAAAATTTTATTTTTCAAGAGGGTCCTGAACGACAAACAGAATCCCATTTTTCAGGAGGATCTTGAACAAAAAGTAAATTCCCAATTTTCAGGAGGGTCCTAAATAGCAAGTAAAATTCAATTTTTCATGAGGATCCTGAACAGGAAATAGAATCCCATTTTCAGGAGGGTCCTGAAAAGAAAGTAAAATCCCATTTTTCAGGAGGGTCCTGAACAACAATTAAAATCCCATTGTTCAGGAGGGTCCTGAACATAAAGTAAAATCCCATTTTTTAGGAGGGTCCTAAACAAAA
>NW_025882841.1:679-1476 GCF_002878395.1 Capsicum annuum
ATCCCATTTTTCAGGAGGGTCCTGAACATAAAGTAAAATCCTATTTTTCAGGAGGGGCCTGAACAGAAAGTAAAATCTTATTTTTCAGGAGAGTCCTAAAAATCAAGTAAAATTCGATTATTCAGGAGGGTCCTGAACAGCAAGTAGAATCCCATTTTTCAGGAGGGACCTGAACAGCAAGTAGAATCCCATTTTTTAGGAGAGTCCTGATCCTAAAGTAAAATCCCATTATTTAGGAGGGTCCTGAACAAAAGTAAAATCCCATTTTCAGGAGGGTCCTGAACAGAAAGTAAAATTTCATTTTTCAGGAGGGTCCTAAACAGCAAGTAAAATCCCATTTTTCTGGAGGGTTCTGAACAGCAAGTAGAATTCCATTTTTCAGGAGGGTCCTGAACAGCAAGTAGAATCCCATTTTTCAGGAGGGTCCTGATCATAGAGTAAATTCCCATTTTCAGGAGGGTCCTGAAAATAAAGTAAAATCACATTTTTCAGGATGGTCCTGAACAGAAAGTAAATTCCTATTTTTAAGGAGGGTGCTGAACAGAAAGTAAAATTTTATTTTTCAAGAGGGTCCTGAACAGCAAATAATATCCCATTTTTCTGGAGGGTCGTGAACGGAAAGTAAAATCCCATTATTTAGGAGGGTCCTAAACAACAAGTAAAATTCCTATTTTATAGGAGGGTTCTCAACAGTAAGTAAAATCCCATTATTCTGGAGGGTTCTGAACATAAAGTAAAATCCCATTATCGGGAGGGTCTTGAGTATAAAGTAAAATCCCATTGTTCAGGAGGGTTCT
>NW_025882842.1:0-1974 GCF_002878395.1 Capsicum annuum
AAATTTTATTGAATATCACTCCTAGTATCATTTGTTGGGAAATTTGGGAACAATGGTGTTCTTCTAAATTTTGAGGCCAAAGACACTTCTGCTACAGTAAGATGATTTATCAAGCTTTTTGTCTTATCAAATCTGTAATGATGAAATATTTTAAAGACTTGCAACACATCAATCACTGGGCAACTCTGTGTCTCACAATAAAGAAGCTCAGGCCATTTCAAAAGTTACATCAGGTTACTGGGAGCTTCCCTCAAGCTGACTGAATTAAAATCACTACAGACGGTAGTTACTTATATGAAAGTGGTAAGGCTGGTATTGGTGGAATTGTATGGAATAGTCGAGGAGATATGGTTATGGCATTTTCCATTTCTATCAGTTGTAGTAGCAGTAATATGGCAAAAGCATTGGCAGCCAAGTTTGGAGTGAAATGGTGTGAATATCAAGGAAACACTAATTTCACTCTCGAGCTAGACTCCACGATCATAACGAACAGGCTGAACAACAATCTTGTCACTAATATGAAGCTCAAACAAGTTGTGGACAACATCAAAAGTATCAAGAATAGAATTGGGATTCAAGTAACTCACTGTTTTCGGGAGGGGAATCAAGTTGCTGACTGATTAGCCAAATTGGCTTCCACCTCTACGCAAATTCTTATCACTCAGTCCCTTTCTCATCTTCCTAGACAGGCTAGAGGCTTCATCCAATTAGAAAAATGGATGATGCCAAGTCTTAGATGTAAATATGACAAATCCAACTTCTTTTTTAGGTAGCATAGATTTGTGTATGTACTAGAAGGCAATATAATTGTTTATGCCTTCTGGTGGGGTGATATCACTTATGATTGATATCACTAATGGTTGTGTGCTGTATCGAGGTCAGGCCTAGCCCCCCTCTGCCCCCTTTTGCTAATACAAAATAACTCAAAACTCATCTGGGTAATTGACGATGTTTTTAGATTGAGGAATAATGGATTTTCGATTGATTAAGAAATGGGTTTGCTAGAAAATCACACTATTGTATCTTCCATCTCTAGATGTATTAGTCTTGTTTATTAGACTATTCTAATGATTGATTTCTTGTAGACTAAGATGTGTATTCGTCCTCGGTCTGTTAAATTGAATTACAGAATGCTCTGCTTCTTTAATCTTGTGTGTCAAATTTCATCCAAGTTTCTGTGAAGATAATCGGGTTACAAAGTTATATATATATACATATATATATATATATATATATAAACATATATAAGTATAAAGCTTGGGGCGTTTGAATTAAAGCAATAATTTTGTTAGTGTGATCAAAAATTACCCTGGCATAAAAAGTTCTGGACCTTTCAATCATGCATTGTGAATACAAGTATCATGAAGCTAAATATGACTAGTTTTTCCATTGGAAAAGAGAAAGTGTTGAAAGGTGCCAAGATTCTATTAATAAATTCAATAACTGGAATTGTTTGGCCATGAGAGAAAAGATAAATTTTTGAATGAATTAACCTATCTTAAAATACATTTTAATTACTAGAAAGAGATCACTTCTATTTGGACTCCGTTGGTGGCAACTTATAATGACACATGGGACAATTTGGGTTTTTAAGAAGTCAAGTCTCGATGCAGCGTTAATGGGAACTGTGGCTGCAAGGCAAGCATATGGTTCTGATCCAGGTGAGTAACTCTCCTTGGATATCACACACTCGTCTGTCCATTCGTTTTCTGGAAGCTGAACTCTTTGCAAAGACTGCATTATTGATCTTACTGCAGGCAGCAACATGAATTCTCTCCTAGCTTGCTCAGTTAAAGTCTGTATTAGTTCCCTTTCATAATTCTCATCAAAATACATGCACCAACAATTTATTGTGCTCCTCACAGCATCTTTTATATCCCCTTCACAGGCTTCAATCCATTGTAATTTTTCATACAAAGATGGTTTGTGTGATTGTCCCAATCCCTTGATTACTTTATAAGTAACTCTCCAAAC
>NW_025882843.1:0-1793 GCF_002878395.1 Capsicum annuum
ATCGAATAGCCAACTCAGAACTAGTATGGACAAGGGGAATCCAATTGTTTAATTAAAACAAAGCATTGCGAGGGTCCCAATGGATGTTCACGCATTGTGGTTTCTGCCCAGTGCTCTGAATGTAAAAGTGAAGAAATTCAACCAAGTACGGGTAAACAGCGGGAGTAACTATGACTATCTTAAGGTAGCCAAATGCCTCGTTATCTATTTAGTGATACGCATGAATGGATTAATGAGATTCCCACTATCCTTGTCTACTATCCAGAAAAACCATAGCCAAGGGAACGGGCTTGGCTGAATCAACGGGGAAAGAAGACCCTCTTGAGCTTGACTCTACTCTGACTTTGTCAAATGTATTGAGAGGCGTAGTATAAGTGGGAGACGAAAGGCAAAAGTGAAATACCACTACTTTTAACGTTATTTTACTTATTCCATAAATTTGAAGTGGCATACTACCCCTCTTTTTGGACCCAAGGCTCGCTCTGCGGGCCGATCCGAGTGAAAGACATTGTTAGGTGGAGAGTTTGGCTGGGGCGGCACATCTGTTAAAAGATAATGCAGGTGTCCTAAGATGAGCTCAATGAGAACAGAAGGGTAAAAGCTCGTTTAATTCTAATTTCCAATACGAATACAAACCATGAAAGCGTGGCCTAATGATCCATTAGACCTTTGAAATTCGAAGGTAGAGGTGTTAGAAAAGTATTATCACAGGGATAACTGGCCTGTTGTAGGCAAGCGTTCATAGCGACGTTTCTTTTTCATCCTTCGGTGTCGGCTCTTCCTATTATTGTGAAGCAGAATCCACCAAGTGTTGTACTGTTCACCCACCAATAGGGAACGTGAGCTGGGTTTAGACCATCATGAGACAGTTTAGTTTTACCCTACTTATGACAGTGTCGCAGTAGTAATTCAACCTAGTAGGAGAGGAAACGTTTATTCACACAATTTGTCATCGTGCTTGGTTGAAAAGCCAGTGGTGCAAAGCTACCATGTGCTGGATTATGTCTGAACGCCTCTAAGTCAGAATCCGGGCTAGAAGCGACGCATGCTCCCGCTGTCCATTTGCTGACCCGCAGTAGGGGCCTCGACCCCCAAGGGCACATGTCGTTTACTAAACCACCGTGGTGGAAGAGTCGCGGTGGCCGCCTTGAAGTATAATTTCCATTAAGCGGTGGGTAGAATCCTTTGTAGACGACTTAAATATGCGACGGGGTATTGTAAGTGGAAGAGTGGCCTTGCTGCTATGATCAACTGAGATTCATCCGTTTGTCGCTCTGGTTCGTCTATCCCCATCCAATCCAATCATTTTTCCTTCCATCTCCAAAGGATGATTGTGCATCCATCCTTGAAAAATCCCACTAAGTGTTGTGAGTTCACCTCACCTGAGTTAGACACTTGTTTTTCAAGTGTCGCATGCGTTCCATTCCAAATAGTTAAGTACATGATATCAAGTGGCCTTTTGCGCAAAACAATGGCTTCGCAACTAGAGGTTTTCTGTAATGCAGAGTGCGGCTTAAGTTCTACGAAACACGCCGAGAATAATGTTGGTGCGTGAAGGCATGTCGCAATTAGAGGTTTTTGTGACCGTCGAGTGCAATGCTAGAGGCACGTCCAATGAAAAACGTCGACGGATATATAGTGGCCTACCATGGTGGTGTCTTCGTCAAGATAGATATCCGTGCACTGGTACCATCGCCCCCAAATCACCATGGACACAAAGAACCAAGGCACAAAGGCACCATGGCACCAAGGCACCGTGGCACAATGGCACCGTACACCAAGGCACCGTGGCA
>NW_025882844.1:0-3949 GCF_002878395.1 Capsicum annuum
GGGGTTGGAGAAATTTTGATATGGAGTATTTCTTTTAAATCTTAAGTAGGCCCTATGCCGCTTTGCGATACATATGATATAGTTGGACAAATGAGTTTCGAATACCAAATGATAGAAATAATAGATGGATTCATTGTGCTTAAAAAAATTTTACCCTTAAAAAAATTTTACCCTTAATTTTTGATGAGTCGAGAGTCTATCAGAAATAATCTCTCTACCCCTATAGAGGTACGATAATGACTGACACGTCTCACCCTTTCTAGATTTCACTTGTGAAATTACACTGAGTTGTTGTTGCTATAGGCGTTTAATAACTTAAAAATGTTTAGGGGACGTATTTTTCCAGAGTTCGCGAATACTACATGAATTGTTGTTGTGTTTGGGCCATGAGCAATAGGTTGGGTTTACAAAAATAAAGTGATGAAAAAGCCCAACAAAATATAGATCAGCCCAGATCAAACTTTATTGGGGCTTCTAAGATGGTCGACCATAGAAATAGAAATAACGAACTAACCAACATAGTCTGATACTCAATTGCTCAAATTAACCGATATAAATTATATGTAGAATTCATTTATACTATGTTTCATTGATATATACCAAGTAGAAACGTAAACAATAAATTGAATCGGCTATTTGTGTAAGGATCCCAACATAAATGAAAGTTAATCCTTACCAACTTGATCTCGTTATTCCCAGAGACAAATAAACATGAATCACTTTAAAATATATTCTATTATTTTAGAATTGTTTTAATATATTATATTATATTATATTATTGAATTATGAATGCATATACAAGTTAAATTCTTCTAATATGTTTTTCTAGTTGTTATTATTTATAACTTTTTTTATTTATTTATTTTTGTGAAGGATGGAACAAATCTTGGCAAAATACAATGACGTTGAGGGATCTTCTGAGGTAACAATGGCTGAGGTATTAACTACTAAATTATCACACTTTTTCCTCACATAAATTAATTTACGAATTATTTATTTAAATAAAATTATTTTTTCCTGAATTTAATTATTTTCAATTAATTAATTTAAAAAATGTTCATTGTGTTAAACAAGAATTATCGGCCTCAACCTGCGGTGAGGGTGTTAAAAAATGAATTTGCAATGCTGCGATAGATGCGTGCGTAAGTTTTTCTTTAAATATTGTCTGCTTTATTTCTAGACTGATATTATTTTAAAATGTATTAATTATTAAAATATGTGACATTTATTTTATGATATGACGTTTATGATGAAGGGCGGGTTAATGAGGGCACATTGAGGAGAAGGATCCTATTAGGGTAGTGCATGTTATACAGTGTATGAGCACAAATTTCAGATAGTAGTATTATATATGCGCGCTTTTGTGTTATATGATGGTGTAGCCGAGGAACAGATATGTGAGATTTTGTGGATCAAAATGGACAATACGTGTCGACCATTGATTTAGGGTGTGTTAATTATGGTATAAAGAAATAAAGAATATGGTGTTAATATTGTCTACTTTATATTTAGATTGATATTATTTTAAGACATACTATTAAAATATGTGACATTTATTTTATGAGATGAAGGGCGGGTTAATGAGGGTGGGTAGATTGAGGAGAAAGATACTATTAGGCTAGCAAGTTTATTAAAAGGATAGTGCATGTTATGCTACAGGCCAATTGTATATCAGAATGAGAGAGGAAAGTAAAGAAATTTCAGATAGTAGAATAGATATGTGTTTTTGTGTTATATAATAGTGTAGTTGAGGAACAGGTATGTGACATTTTGTGGATCAAAATGGACAATACGTGCCGACCATAGACTTAGGGTGTGTTAGTTATGATATAAGAATATAGTGCTCATGAGATCCTAAAGGGTGTATAACTTTTAGGGTAGATCGAGGGATAAGTCTGTTAGGTCTATGAAGTCAAAATTCACAATATGTATCGTAATTGCACTTTATATATCTAGCATCTCTCTCGTGTCTTTATTATTGATGATATTAATTGACAATAGTATTATTTTATTTTATTTTTCATATAATATGATGTGAACTAAATTGATGATGGGAAAGAAGTACAAAGGGTTGAGTCCTGATGATTGGAAGCCCTTTGAAGGTTTACTATCTGAGATTCTTTCAGGTATCAAGGAAAAAAAGGTATACACATACCTTAATTTCATTAGATAGACTGAAAGTTTTGCAGTAACGATAAAGTTATTTTTTTGTAATATATAAATTGTGTGTTCGAGTCATTAAAGCAGCCACTAATACTCACATTAGGGTAGACTGTCTATATCACACTGTTTGAGTATATATCTAATTTTACTAATTAGATTGAAAGTTTCATAGTAACGATAAAGTTGTTTTCTTATAACCTATAGATTGTGTGTTCGAGTTGAAAAAACAATTACTAATATTTACATTAGGATAGACTGTTTGTATCACACTCTTTGTGTGTATATTTTAATTTTACTAATTAGATTGAAAGTTTTGTAGCAACGATAAAGTTGTCTTTTTGTGACTTATGGATTGTGTTTCGAGATATTAAAGCAGTCACTGATACTTACATTAGGGTAGACTTTCTATATCACACTCTTTGGATGTATAACTTAAGTTTACTAATTAGATTGAAAGTTTTGTAGTAACGATAAATTGTCTTCTTGTGACCTAGCTATAGATTGTGTGTTCGAGTCAAAAAAAATAGTCATTGATACTTATATTAGACTGTCTATATCACTCTTTGGATATATAACTTAATTTTACTAATTAAATTGAAAGTTTTGTAGTAACGATAAATTGTCTTCAGGTATCAAGGAAAAAAAGTTACATACATCCCTTAATTTTATTAATTAGACTGAAAGTTTTGCAGTAACGATAAAGTTATTTGTTTGTAATATATAAATTGTGTATTCGAGTCATTAAAACAGGCACTAATACTTATATTAGGGTAGACTGTCTATATTATACTCTTTGAGTATATACCTTAATTTTACTAATTAGATTGAAAGTTTTATAGTGATGGTAAAGTTGTCTTCTTGTGATTAATGGATTATGTGTTCGAGTCATTAAAGTAATCACTAATACTTATATCAGGATAGATTGTCTGTATCACACTCTTTAGATATATACCTTAATTTTACTAATTAGACTGAAAGTTTTGTAATAACGACGAAGTTGTCTTATTGTGACCTATGGATCGTGTGTTCGAGTTATTAAGACAGTCACTGATACTTACATTAGGATAGATTGTCTATATCACACTTTTTGAATATATACCTTAATTTTACTAATTCAATTGAAGGTTTTGTAGTAACGATAAAATTGTCTTCTTGTGACCTATGGATCGTGTGTTCGAGTTATTAAAGCAGTCACTGATACTTACATTAGGGTAGACTGTCTATATCACACTCTTTGGGTATATATCTTAATTTTACTAATTAGACCGAAAGTTTGGTAGTAACGGGAAAGTTGTCTTCTTGTGATATGTGGATTGTGTTTGAGACATTAAAGCAGTCGCTAATACTTGCATTAGATTAGACTGTCTATATCACACTCTTTGGGTATATACCTTAATTTTACTAATTAGACTAAAATTTTTATAGTAACGATAAAGTTATCTTTTTGTGACCTATTATAGATTGTGTGTTTGAGTCATTAAAGCAACCACTGATACTTACATTAGGGTAGACTGTTTATATCACACTCTTTGGGTATGTACCTTAATTTGACTAATTAGATTGAAAGTTTAGTAGTAACGATAAAGTTGTCTTCTTGTGACCTATGGATCTTGTGTTCGAACTACTAAAGCAGTCATTGATACTTACGTTAGGGTAGACTGTTTATATCACACTCTTTGGGTATATACCTTAATTTTACTAATTAGACTGAAAGTTTCGTAGTAACGATAAAGTTGTCTTCTTGTGACCTATGGATCGTGTGTTCGAGCTATTGAAGCAGTCACTA
>NW_025882845.1:0-3159 GCF_002878395.1 Capsicum annuum
AAAAAAAAATGAAAAAACTAACAAGAAAAAATAGTTAGAGATATAAAAAAATAGTATTTTAAAATTTTGAAGATCATGAAAATAATAATATTCATATTTGAATTTGCTTTGAAAAAGGGATCTACTAATTTAGATAAAAGTAATTTATAAAAATTTTATTAGACGGGATAATTATTTTTTATTTAACTCAATTAATTTGAGTAAAACAAAGATAGTAAATCTTGTTGTACATGTATTTATATAATAATAGTTTACTTAAATACAAATTATAATTTATTATTTTTCATAATTATAAAACTATTGCTATAAAAATTCTATTGCTATTTCTAAAATTTTCACTTCCAAATTTCTGTTATTTCGGAAATTTTCACTTCCAAATTTCGGATGGACTTGGTCTTTGGTCCTCAGTCCTCACTATCTGCCATTTCTAATCCGCGTTTTCCGTTACTTCTATTCTTCATCTAAATGCACCTTAAAGCTCCTTCGTCAAACCTCACATCTTTTAATAACACCCTCTTCTTCTTTTCCCTCTTCAAAAACACCATGAAATCATCTTCCATTGTACCACTTCTATGGCCATTCTTTCTCCAAAAACTCACCTGTTCTTTTCTTTAGTTTTCATTTCCCTTTGTTTTCCACCCATTTCTTCACTTTCCACTCTTGCTATTTCCAGAACTTCTAATCACACATTGGTTTGTGCATTGATTTCCTCTTCCTCATCTCCTCAAGAATCGTCCCTCAATTGTACTAGCTTTCCTCAAGAAATTCAAATCCCTTTGAATCCTTCTGTTCGTTTCAGTGGGATGGTGGGTGGAAATGGTTTCCTTTGCGGGTTAACCTCATCTGACCCTACAGTCATGGTGTGTTGGAGGTTCTCAAACAATGGCACCGACTTGACTTACAAAAGGATTTATCTTGGTCCATTACTCACGAATCTTGATTCTGGGAATTCCCAAATTTGTGGAATTGTCAATAGAACCAATAGGCTTCAGTGTTGGCAGTGGCATGAATTCAGTTCATCAAACAGAAGCTTGATCACTTCAAATCTTGCTGTCGGACAAGATTTTGTTTGTGGGTTGTTGCGACTTGGTCAAATCCAATGCCTGGGAAGCTTCAGGGATGTCGTTGACGCTGTTCCGTCAGGGAATTACAGTGAAATTGCGGCTGGTTCTCAACATGCTTGTGCCATTTCCAGGAATGGTAGCTTGGCTTGCTGGGGAAAAATGGTAGGTGAAAAGCCTATTGACCGATTCAAATCTCTTGCTTTAGGTGATACCAGGAGTTGTGCTTTGAGGATTAATGGGACAGTGGTTTGCTGGGGAGAAAATGGTTTTACTCTCCCTTCATCTTTGAGTGACACATCTTTTGAAACGTTAGAAGCCAAACAGGACATTTTCTGTGGCATTGTGACCTCTAATTTTTCCTTGTTCTGTTGGGGGAATGATATTTTCAATTCAAATCCAGCAGTGTTTAATGGTGTAGAAGTAGTTCCGGGACCATGTACCACTTCATGTCCTTGTTCACGTTTACCGAACTATGATAGGTTTTGTGGTCAAGAACCAATGATATGTCAACATTGTGTTCCAGAATACGGTGAGAATCCACCAATTGTTAACGGGTCAGGTCCTTCACCTCCACCATTATTCCCGCAGCCAACGCCATCTCAGTGGACTGGAAGCAGTGATCCATGGAATAGTAGAAATGTGGCATTTCTAGTGGTAGGTTGTGTTGGGTCCTTCATGATTTGAGTGTCCTTGTTATCTTGTTTCTCAAGTATTGCAAGATTAGAGGATGCAGAAAACACGACTCTGGCCGACTTGATGAGGCCTGGACACCTCCCCAGCAAGGCAGCCAGACATCTCAAGTTCAAGATCAAGTGGGTCCTCAGCTACCAGTCTTGGAAAAAAGACTTAATCAATTGATTAGCATGGGAAATGGGGGTCACTTACAAGAATTTTCCTTGCAAGTGTTACTTCAATTGACGAATAACTTCTCTGAGGAGCACAAAATTGGGACTGGAAGTTTTGGTTCTGTTTATCATGCTACGTTGGAAGATGGCCGCGAAGTAGCCATAAAAAGGGCAGAAGCTTCAGCCTCATCTTCCTATGCTGGTGGTTCAAAGTATAGACAAGAGGACAAGGACAGTGCATTCCTCAACGAGCTAGAGTTCTTGTCACGCCTCAATCACAAGAACCTTGTTAGGCTATTAGGTTATTGTGAAGACAACAATGAACGTGTCTTAGTTTTTGAGTACAGGAACAATGGCACTCTCCATGACCACCTCCACAGGCTTGAGAACTCACCATTAACATCATGGACTGCTAGGATCAAGGTGGCATTGAACGCGACCCGTGGCGTCGAGTACCTCCACGAGTACGCCGTCCCAACAGTCATCCACCGAGACATCAAGTCTTCCAACATATTGCTCGACACCAATGGTAATGCCAAGGTGTCCGACTTCGGTCTGTCCCTATTGGGGCCACAAGACGATGAAACACACCTTTCTTTGCGGGCGACAGGCACGGTGGGTTACATGGACCCCGAGTACTACAGATTGCAACAATTGACAACAAAAAGTGATGTGTACAGTTTGGGAGTAACGATGCTAGAGTTGTTGTCAGGGTACAAGGCAATTCACAAGAATGAGAATGGTGTGCCAAGGAATGTGGTTGATTTTGTTGTGCCATACATAGTACAAGATGAGATTCATAGGGTGCTTGATCGTAGAGTTCCTCCACCAACACCATTTGAGATTGAGGCAGTGTCACATGTAGGTTATCTTGCAGCGGATTGTACCACGTTAGAAGGTAGAGATCGACCAACAATGACTGAAATTGTAAATAACCTAGAAAGAGCCTTTCAAGCTTGTTTGGCCACTCCAAATTTCTCTCGGTCCAACACAGATTCATCAACATAGTCATTATTGTTTGGCTTGTCTATATTGTAATTACAACATTTTCCCTCAGTTTTCATATTTACAGTTAATCATCTTCTCATACGTACCAGCCAATTTCTTTTCTAAATGTATCCTTGTTTACTATGTTGGTTTTGGTTTGTGGCACTTCTAGCTTATTGAGAATTTTTTTTTTGAACAACTATTTAAACGAAGTTCGATAATTAGATTAATTCATTAGAATTTTGATCTTGAGCGACTACTGT
>NW_025882846.1:0-15550 GCF_002878395.1 Capsicum annuum
TAATTCTAAATCAGGTCGGGTTAAATTGGTACTCTTTATAAGTACTCTGTATTTGACCCAAAGTGAGATTTTAATGATAAAATTGAGTGGGTACATTTATTGTAACCATTCCACGACCTTTAGCTGTTCCACTTTCTTAAGATTCGAAGAACCTGAAGGGAGTTATCCCATCTGATACTCCCTAAATCCTCTATTTTGTCCTTACTTAAACTACTAGAATATGTAAGTTAAATTTGTTTCTGAAGTTTCAAGCACATAGCATACCTGCAAAATCTAAGTATGTGCATACCCTTATTTTTAAGTTGTCCATATTAAGTGTAACAGAATAATTTGCTTTCATGGTTTATTCGTACTGTGTAGAATTTGAATGACTTGAGTTGGACTTCAATGTGCAAATTTGTGTGAAATATTTGTAGCATAAGGTGAAAAATTTGAAGAATGTGCTTAAAATATGTATTTAGTACCGTGTTAATAGCTGGAAATTGATCTGATATGCAATTGCTAAACAAAACGGTCGAACCAAAAATTTTTGCTGAAAATGAAGGTGCGATGGCTGAATTGGTGGACCGTCATCTTTATGACGTACCGCCAACTTAACTGTGAGAAAGGACTTTAAGATGGCATATTCTAGATAAGAAACGATGGTTGAATTGGTGGATCATCAGCTTTTTGATGGACCGCCAACTTGACCATCACAAAGAACTCTGAGATGGCACATTCTGGATAAGCAGCAACAATTGAATTGGTGGACCGTCAACTTTTCGACGGATCACCAACTTGACCATCATAAGGCAAAATTACATGATGTTAGTGTTTTTGAATTCTGAACTAATTCATTACTTTTTTTCAGGTGTTATGGCCCTAAACTTCCATTAAAAAGAGGAGGAAGATCTCTACGAGGTAGGAATCAGTTTGCACCAGCTTACAACACCAGAAAAAATAAAAGATAAGCTTTTATACTCTCCCAGTATGAGGAGGATAGTGAGAGTACCTTAAGCCGTACAAGTTCAAACCCCGATGAGGCAACTATTGCTGCAACTCAACCATTGCCTTTAGAGGGTGATACTAAAACTATAAACGTAGAGGATCAATCAAAAGTTTGTGATGCTGTAGCTGAATTAGAGAGTAATAATGTTATTAGGTGGAAGGATCTACAGATTCGAGAGGCTATCAGGTGGCAGATAGAGGGAGCAGAAAAAGGGTCTATGATGGGTTGACACCCACACCTCGAGGGATAAAAATATCATTCATAGAAGAACATCAGATTATAACAACAGAACTTCTTGAATATCCCGAGTTGGAGTGCTGATTCAACAAATATGGACTGGCATGGGTAAGCAGACCACCAAGAGAGTACCATCTGAACTGGCTAAGGGAATTCTTGGCATATTATCTATGTTTAGTGTAAGCAGAATGCCCAAAGGGGACTTCAATCTTAAATAGACCAAATAGGGAGTTTGTCATAGCCCGAGGGGTCACCATTGATATCTCAGCCGGAATAATTAACAGGATGCTATTTGGGCCAAGACATGAGGCTCTACCTGTTGTCCCATATTTTGAGTATTGTATGAGAAATGCTTCAAGTCAAAGACGTTGGGCAGCTTTTTTACTGACTGATGATGGAAATCCATCCTGATTGACTAATTGCAAAGAGTGCATTGCAAAGTTAACTCTTAGCTTTAAGTCTAGGTTTTGCTGGGCTATTGTTTGATTGAGGTTAAGGCCAACAAAAGAAGATGGGAACCTAGATAATCATAGTGCAGTAGTAGTATCCAAATTGGTTTTAGGGCTACCAATTGATTTTGGCCAGCTAATTGTAGACGAGATGTTCGTGCAGGCACATAAAGTGACCACTTTTGTACCCTTCCCTTGTTTGATTATTGAGTTACGCAAATGAGCTGGTATGCCACTGATCCGTGGGGTTCACAATGAAGTACAGGCTAAATATTGGCAGGACATTAAGATGATGAAAGACAAATCAAAGTTCAAAATTCATGTTACCAAGCCTCCAACATATTAGTCTCATTCTGAACCAGCTCTCGAGGCCACAGAAATACAAGAAGTTATACCTTTACCCATCACCACATATGTACCACCTGATTATGTGCCTCAAGGTACATCTGTAGGGTTAGATTCTACATAATTTCTTGGTAGAGTAGGGTTTACGGAATGCAGGTTCAAACCGAAAAACTTTGTTAAGGTGGTATAGAATCGAAAGTGGTTTCAGATACAGTTAGAAAAATTGGTTGGAGATTTTAAACCTTTTGTGGATGAAATTGCAGCCAAAGCCATCAAGCCATTTCAAACTATTCAAGTAAGGATGAATAACATGGAAGCCCACATACACAAACGGCTAGATTCACTGTCTCTCTCTGATCTTGCCAAGCTCATGGTAGAGTTAGAGAAGGTAAAGGCTGACATAGTAGATTTAAGGGGAAACAATAACATCCACCTGCATTTGACCTATAATTAGTGGAAAGTGATGATGATGAGGGCATTCTAGATTTGATGGGTAGACTTGTGAAGGACAAATAAAAGCAAAAAATGGATGAAAAAGCAACAAATGAAGAAGAAAAAAGGATGAAGAGAGAAGAAATATCACCTGAGGAGTTAGACCAAAATAAACTAAAAAGTGTTACAAAAAATTCAAAGAAAGAAGATGAAAAGAAGCAAAGAAAAGAAAAAAACAAAGCGCCAACTCTCTCTACTAGTGCTGCCCCAGCAAGTGGCAAAGTGCATGTTCAGTTGGGGAGTAGATCTCTCAAATTATGGAGGGTAAATTTGTGAGTGCTACTACCACCATAGGGGCAAACATTGCAACGGGGGAGGACGCAGGGACCTCACCCCACCTGGCAGATACCTCAAAGGAATAAGAGGTAAAGTAAATATCCCAATCCAACCATGTATGATATTTTATTACTTTCAGGATAATACATATCTTTTTGGGTGGGGGTGGGTGTATTTACTTCATGGTTTTATGTTGTTGCCGATATTCTGAATACAATCATGTGCTATCTAGTAGAAGCGGGATATTAAGGGTGTTTTTATTATTGCATTTCAAATTTTACAGCTTGTGATGTAAATATTTATGTTTAATGATTATCTATAAAATGTTTCTGTTTCAGTACTTTATTGTAAATATGGATTATGAATGATGTTGGCATAAGACTATGAGCATGTGTATGTAATTATTTACTTTATTCGTACAAATATGTGTACATAACCTTCAGTGAATCTGCATTAGGGATTATTCTGTAAGAAGTGCATGAATCTTGTGTCGAAGATTCTAAGAGTTGCAGAAGGAGTTTAGCTCAGTTTCTTGTGGGTGTGAGGATTTACCTTCAGTTCTTGCATAGTCTAATGCCTTTAACTTGCCTAAGTTATTTGTATAGTCTTCTAGTGAACTCAATAGAATAGGATAACAGTCCTCCTTGTACTTTTAGCCCTCTTAGACTAAATAAATAACCCCACCAAAAAGATTTTTATCTTATTTAAACTTGTCTTCTACTTTTAGGACTTTTTTTTCAATTCCAATAACTTTTATTCACTCTCTGTAGGGCGTTAGCATCCTACTTCGACCTTGGCCCAATATTTTAGTATTGCACACTTTAACTTAGGCAAAACAACTAAGTTGAGGTTTATTTTTGTCAAGGTACAAATGCCAAATGGAAAGTGAGTGTAAATTTTAATCTACAATCTTTTGTCCCTGATTAGTTGAAAGATATTGTGCACCTTAACTGAATGCATCATCATAAGTTAAGGGTGGCTGATGTTTGTCTTCTTTCTTCCAAAAAAAAAGTGGGGGTTGTCTGAAGAAGAGCCTGTTATTAGAAGTGGTAATGAGCTGATCTGGGCTATAGAAATGCCAAGTCAAGGTTAGTTAAGTCTTAATGAGTGTGAGAGTTTATATTATGTCCACATCATGTGATGAGTGGTGGATTTCATTATTGTTAGGGCAACTGGAGTTTCATTGAGTTTAGTTGTTCTTTATAGGATTTAACACCCATGTTTGTGTGCTGAATTATGATCAATGCTGGGTGTAGACCCAGATATATTAAATTCATACTAGTAAAATGATAAGTGAATAGTTGCATCAAAATGTTTCAGTGGTTGGTTGTAGGTCATTGCATTGTATATGTTCGCAATTAGGTGCTGAGTTGCTTGAGGACAAACAATTATCTTAAGTAGAGGGTGTTGATGTTCCATATTTTGACGAAACATTTAGCATCATGTTCTTGGGAAAAATGTATGTTTTCAAGTAACCAAAGTAGTATTTAATGAGTGTTTTTAGTGTTTCAGGGAAAGGAGTGAACCGCTGAAAAAACTTGGAAAAAGTAGCACAAAAGGGAAATTGACGGTCAAAATGGTCGACCGTCAGTCTTGCGATGGACCACCAGGTGGATCGTCAAGCGTAATCGGAATGTGGCCTCTTGAAAGACTCAGTGATGAACCATATGGTGGACCGTCAGTATTGTAACAGACCACCAGTTGGACTATCAAGCCTTATCCAGAAACCACTTTTCTGAAGGAGTCAGTGACAGATCAAATGATGGACCATCAGTATCGCGATCGACCACCAGTTGTACCATCAGGCCTTATCTAGAAGTCACTCTTTTGAAGGAATCAGTTACGAACAAAATAGTGGACCATCAGTATTGCGACGGACCACCAGTTGAACCATAAGGCCTAATCTAAAAACCACTCTTCTGAAGGACTTACTGACGGACCAAATGGTGGACCGTCAGACTTTCGATGGACCACCACTTTGGCCGTCGACTTGGATGAGGTTTTTTTTAATTTTAATTTTAAAATTCTATTTTACCTGGGAACATATAAATACTAAATTTTAGGGTTAGCAAGGGGGCTTTTTACCTTTTACAAGTTTTACATCTATAGAAATTTTCTGTAAACTAGTACTTCGGAGATTGAAACATATCTTTGGGGAAGTTAATCATTCGATATTTTATTGAAGATTCTAGAACTGATTGTTGAGATTTTTGTAAATGAACTCTAAATCTATTTATGAATAATACAAGAATTATTCCTTCTTTATTTATGGAATTTTGTGGCTAACTTCTCATAATTAGGGTTATGTGGTGCTTAATGTGAAAAACATCTATGGTTTGTGAATCAAATTGAGTTCCATGAATCACTGATATTGTATAAACCTTTCTTCATGTAAAAGACTTTTCTTTGTTGCAAACTTGAGAGGTGAGCCCAAAAACGTCCCTTGTCTGAAGGAAAGTGTTTGTTGGGAAAACTCAAGTGTTTACATGAATTTTGAGGGATTTAACCTTTGGATTAATGGCAAATGCCTTAATAGGATTAGCTTACATGGGTAAATGGTTGAAAGAATAATGGATACTTTGAGTTTGAGAGAATTAGAGGATAATCTATCCACTTAGGTTGAGAAACTAAGGGATAAAGAATAGGATTCAACCCTTCTTGCAATTGAATTTGTTAATTGGAACTCTTAAATGATTTACAACCCTAGTTGTGCTAGCATTTTGGTAAACATAGCCCTGGTTTATTTAACTCATTAAATTACTAATTGCAAAGAGAATCATTCATTGGAATACTCTTATTATTGCGTTAGAAAATCTTTTGGGTTTTTCACTTAATCTAATTAGTTTGATGAATGTTGTGGGTGAATCCTCAAAGTAATTCAACCTCCATGCTGACTTAATTCACATAGAGATGATAGTTAATGGAAATCATGTGATGGCAACAATAGATACTGGAGCCACTCAGACTTTTGTGGATTCCAAAGTTGCTACAAAATATGGATTGAAGTTGAAAAAAAGTCCATCCTTTGTCTAGAAGGTGATTTCAAAGGCATAAGTGATTATAGGCATGGCTTATGATGTGCAGATGGTAATTGGAAGTTGGACGAAGAAGCATAACTTGACGGTTATGCCATTTGGGTGATTTTGAAGTAATTCTTGGGATAGACTTCCTTAGAAAGTTTTGTTTTGTTCCTTTTCCTCAGTTATATAGAGTGATGATCGGAGACGAAGCCAATCCAAGTTTCATCAATGCTTCTCATTCTTATGGAGAAGCAAAGAAAGTGAAAAATAAGGGCATTATTATTTTTTCTATTTCGGTTAAGAAAGGATTAAAGAAAGGTGCTGATACTTTTCTTGCTGCCATGATTAAAGTGAAACGAGTACAACGATGGAGGTACCAGATTGTGTTTCTGATTTACTAAGGCACCAGATTGTGTTTCTGATTTACTAAGGCAATATGATTATTTGATGCCCCCTGAATTACCTAAAGAGTTTCCTCAAAGGAGGGACATTGATCACAAAATAGAGTTGCTGCCAATTTTAGATGCTTCGGCATTAGCTCTTTATCGAATGGCCCCTAAAGAGTTGGCTAAATTGCTGAAATAGTTAAATGAATTTCTAGATGTGGGTTTGATTCAAACATCTAAGGCTATTTATGGTGCTCCTATTTTATTAAAAAAAAGCAGGATGGTTCTATGAATAAAGTGACTGTGAAGAACAAGTATCCTGTTCCATTGGTGCAACATATCACGTTTAGGCTGACCAAGGCATGCTAGTTTACAAAAATTAATCTATGATTAAGGCATTGGCAGGTTCAAATAGCAGAGGTTGGTGAATCAAAAACCACATGTGTGATGAGGTATTGCTCTTACGAGTTTCTGGTTATGCCATTTGGGTTGACAAATGCCCCGACAACATTCTACAACTTGATGAATCATTGGTTTTTTGATTACCTAGATGATTTTTTTGTGGTATATATAGATGAAATAGTCATTTATAGTTGCTCCCTTGATGAACATTTGGAACATTTAAAGTTAGTATTGTCCTGATTGAGGGTATAGAAACTTTATGTCAATATGGAAAAGTACGAGTTTGCTAAAAAGGAAGTGATGTTACTTGGGCATTTGGTTAGTAACAATCAATTGAGGATGGATCCTAAGAATATGCAACTGATTGACGAATGGTAAACGCCTAGTAGGGTCAAAAATTTGATATCATTCTTGGGGCTGGCTAACTATTATCGCAAGTTTATTGAAGGTTACCCTAAGAAAGCTACGACTTTGACAGATTTGCTAAAGAATGATATCAAGTGGATGTGGTCTGAGAAGTGTGATGCAGCATTTCAGATGTTGAAGGATGCTATTGCTTCCAAATCTATTTTGAATCTGCCATACATTGAGTTACTATTTGAAGTACACAGAGATGCATCAAACAAGGCTGTGGGAGGCGTGTTACTGCAAGAAGGCCATCTAGTGGCCTTTGAAAGTTGAAAATTGCGTGATGCTAAGCGAATATATTTGACCCATGAAAAGGATAAGGTTTTAGTAATGCATTGTTTACAGACTTGGAGAATATATTTATTGGGTACTCTATTTGTGGTGCGGATAGAAAATGTTGCGAACACATTCTTTAAGATGCAGAAGAAGCTGAGTCCAAAGCAAGCTCGATAGAAAGAATTCCTAGCTGAGTATGACTTCATGTGGGAGAACAAACCAGGAAAGCACAACAAGGTTGTGAATGCTCTAAGTTGGAAAGATGTATTTGCTACAGTATACTCTATTTCTAGACTTGAATTTGATTTTTTAGACAGAATTAAGTTCGTGTTGTTATTAACCCACTCTATGTCAAGTGGATGGGTCAAGAAAAATATGTGATCATTCGGAGATATTGGATCAAGGACGATCTCTTTTACTTTAAAGGGGAGAATCCTTGAACCTCAAGGTAGTGTCCTACATAAAGAGATGATGAAAAAAATAGATGACACTCCTTGGGCTGGTCATTCTGGTGTGAAACGGATGCTAGCCCTGCTGTCCCGGGTATATTTTTGGCCAAAAATGGATGACGACATTGAAGCATATGTTAAGACTTATTAGGTATGCCAAAGAGAGAAGACTGAACATATGAAAAAGGTGGGTTTTTCGCAGACTCTACCTATTCCTGAAAGGCCATGGTTATCTATCTTTGTGGACTTCATTTATAGGTTTCCTAAGGTGGATGGCAATGCATCCATAATGGTGGTTATGGATAGGTTCTGAAAGTATGCTGTTTTTGTTGCTGCTCCAATCACTTGCTCATCAGATGTTGCTGCAGGACAATTCTATAAAAATGTGGTTAAACATTTTGGTTTGCCGAGTGATACCGTGAGTAATAGAGATTCGTGTTCCACTGATCGGTTATAGCTTTCATTGTTTAGCATGATAGGTACTGATCTGAAGTTTTCCACAGCAAATCATCCTCAAACTAATGGTCACACTGAGTGATACTTCAAAATTACAACTCTCATAAAAAAGTGTAAGCTGTCGCTATGAAATATAGAACCGAACTAGGTTGGGTATCGAATCCCACAGGGAATACTGTGCTCACTATGTATTGTAATCATTACTGGACTGTTGATTAGTGGTTTCTCAATATGGGGGGGTTAGATTTGTTACTTATAAAGTAATTAATTATAACAAGAGTATTCCAATGAATGATTTGCTTAGGAATTAGTAGATTAATTAGATTAAAAAAACCAGGGCTATGGTTACTAAAATTCTAGCACAACTAGGGTTGTGAATCACTTAAGAGTTCCAATTAACAAATTCAATTGCAAGAAGGGCTGAATCCTATTCTTTATCCCTTAGTTTCTCGACCTAAGTGGATAGATTATCCTCGAATTCTCTCAAACTCAAAGGATACATTGTTCTTTCAATCATTTTCTCATGTAAGCTAAACCTGTTAAGGAATTTTCCATTAACCCAAGGGTTAAAGCCTGTAGAATTCATGTAAACACATCTTTTTCTCCAACAAACACTTTCCTTTTAGAAAAGTGATATTCTTGGGCTGACTTCTCAAGTTTGCAACCAAGAAAAGTCACTAACTTGAAGAAAGGTTTATACAATATCAGTCATTCATGGAACTCAATAATATTCACAAGCCATAGATTCTTTTCACATTATGGATCCCATAACACTAGTTATGGGAACTTAGCCACAAAATTCCATAAATGAAGATGAAATAATTCTTCTATTATTCATAAATATATTTAGAAATCACTTACAAAAATCTCAAGAATCAGTTCTTAAATCTTCAATAAAAGATTTAATGATTAACTTCCCCAAAGATATGCTTCAATCCCCAAACTAATAGGTTATGGAGAATTTCTATAGATGTAAAACTTGTAAAAGATAAAAAAAAACTCCCCTTTTAACCCCAAAATTTAGTATCTATATATTCCAAGGTAAAAAGGAATTTAAAATTTAAAATCAGAAAAATTGCGTCCAAGTCGATGGCCAAAGTGGTAGTCCGTCAAAAGTATGACTGTCCACCATTTGGTTTGTCACTGAATCTTTCAGAAGAGTGGTTTCTGAATAAGGCCTGACGGTCCAACTGGTGGTCCGTTAAAAGACTGACGGTCCATCATTTGGTCCATCATTGAGTCCTTTAGAAATTGGTTTCGGGATAAGGCCTGACGGTCCAACTGGTGGTTAGTCGCAATACTGATGGTCCACTATTTGATCGTCACTGAGTCATTCGGGAGGCCATGTTCTGATGAAGCCTGATGATCTACCTAGTGGTCCGTCGCAAGACTGAAAGTCCACAACTTTGACCATCAAATTCCCTTTTTTGCTATTTTTTCCAATTTTCTTCTTTGGTTCACTCCTTTCCCTGAAACAATAAAAAGACTCATTAAATACCACTTTGGTTGCTTGAAAACATACAATTTTCCCAAGAAGAAGATGCTAAATTTTTTGTCAAAAGCCGGAACATCACTGAGAGAATAAATCACTTGCTAGAAGAGTATCTAAGGAACTATGTGACAGCAAGCCAACCGAATTGGGAGACTTGTTGGATACATTTTAGTTTTGCTACAATCTACACAGATCATCGGCAACAGAAAAGAACCCGTTTGAACATTTCCTAGGCATGCAGCCTATGACACCATTGTTGGTGATAACGATGAAGTTTGAACACAAATGTCCTGCTACTTACAGATATGCAAAAGACAAGAATGAGATGCTTGTTGAAGCACAAGATAGCTTGAGGAAGGCCCACAAATGCAAGAAGAAGTATGTTGATCAGCATGTATGTGCGGTAGAGTTCAGCATAGGAGACAAAGTACTTTTGAAGTACACTTCACAAATATGGAAATAAATTATGAGCAAGAAAAGGCATAGGGGAGTGATTCAAAGGTATCACAGCCTGTTCAATGTTATTGAGAAGGTTGAAGAAGTTACTTATAGGTTGGACTTGCTAGAAAGGTTGAAGAATTACCCTACCTTTCATGTCAGTTTTCTGAAAAGGTACAGTGAAGATGTTGAACACCTAGGCAGGAACAAAAATAAAGGGGCTCCTCCTTTGATTGTGAAAAAGTATAATCCAAAATGGAGAAGATACATGATCACCGGATCATAGGGAATAGCAAAAGAGTACCAAGAAAAAAAAATTTATTCAATTGAATGGTTCAAGCGAAGAAGATTTTGTTTGTGAGAAGGCTCAGAACTTGGGGTAGTTCAATAAGAAAATTGAGGAATACCTCAAAACAACCTCGACGAGGGCATCGAGTTCATCTGGTGGGTGCGCTTTGTTAGACCCCCAATTTATGGAATGATGTCTGACATGGCCATCTCAAGGTGCATATTGGACTTGATATATGATAAGAAAAGAAATGTGAGGACCAGGGTAGCTAGAGTGATGGCAAGGTAGCCTTTGGCATATAAGGCGACGACAGGCTTAGGGCACCTAAGTGGGCCTACGTGCAAGGAGTAACATAAGCATGGCCTGGTACTGGCCTGACATCGACACTGGCATAGAAAAGGTGATGGTCTTTACTCAACTTGATTCTACAATTTAAAGCGCTTAGGAGCTTTTGGATCAAATTAAGGCCTTTCAAAAAAAATAGATTAGGCTACATATGAGGTTGCCAAAGAAAATAGCTAAAGGCTCAATGGGTGTTCAACTAGGACAATGTACAAAGGCAGGTAAAAAGAAGATAAAAAGCAGGGCTGCCAAAGAAATGCCTAAATCATCTCCTAAAATCACAATCTTTATTTTGCTTCACACACAAACTAGGCAAGTTCTAGCATCAGTCGCAACAAAGAATATACAATAACCTTACACATACATGGCATATGGTCAACTTAATTAGGAGCATTATAGATTCTTGACCCAACAGATAAATGAATTAAACCATAAACAATTATCACAGAATGAGTTACAACTTAGAGCAAAAATGTTTCAATAGTAGTCATCTAGCACAAACTCCTGTTATAATGCCATACCGTCTATAAGACCAATTTCATGGAAAAATCTGACTAATTATCTCTTAAGACGGTCGTCATCCATCCATCATTGAGAAAAGTGACTATTTACGACTAACTAACTATGACTAAATCAGAACAACTGTAGAGTAAATCCGGGCAAGCAGTAGGCAATACAGCAGACAAGGCAATCCAGGCGTACGCGTACTTATACCAACACCCCACACTGAGAAGGAACACACTGCCCTCAGTGTAAATAAATAAGCAAAAACCTGGTTAGTCGGACTCTTCCTCTACATCCGGGGTGATACCCCCTGCGTCAGAGTCATCATTAGAGTCTTCATCATCAGAGTTATCATCCATATCAGAGTCTAGCAGTCGTTGATCATCATCTGTCAGAATATCATCATCTAGAGGTTCTTCAAAATCTTCCCCCTCTCCACATATGGCCCGAGCATGATCATTAAGTGAGTAGTCACAGTCAAACTGTCGAAGCTCTACATCATTCGGCACATGAACCCCATTCGTCATAGTAAACCTAGTCATGCCATACATATGGCAAAAAAAAATCTCATCTCGAGCATGTCTTTCAGCAGTGGTAAGGTTGATGCCTTGACTAGTTTCTGGATCTTTTATTTTTATGAGATCCACCTTCTTCGGGTTTTATGGCAACTTATGGTCTGCTGGCTCCTCCTCAATGTGCTCTTTCCTTAAAATTGCAGTCAAGAAGTTGCCAAAACTGAAGTGGGACTTGTTGTGTGCCCTTGCTTTTCGCATCAATGTTCATATAACTGCACCTTTGTTAATGGGTACATTCGCCATTAGAGCATATACCAAGCAGACTCGATCATGCGTGACCTTAGTATATTGTGTCCTAAGAATCAAGAAGGAACTGATTATTCTTAACCATATGCGAGCTTCTCTATTCAAAAAATCATATGGGTAGGTATTGTGACGACCATTATCTTTATGATGAGTCCACCGGGTCATGGACCTTAATCCACACAACTTATGTCTAATGGCTCTTTAGGGAGGGAGGTCTGTTGTAGAGCTCCTTGAGTGGTGATTGATCCACACTTAGAGTACCCAGGTAAGAGTTGAAGAAATCCGCGTTCAATTGTAAGACTTGCCATAGAATCTATACTTCATTTCCCGTAGTCCTTGGGGACTAGTTGGCATAAAACTCTCAAGTCAAATCAAGATTACATTCGCCTATGTCACGGAAGATAAAGTCAAGTTTTAGTGCCATAATCTTTGCCAAAATGCGAAGGCAGTTCTTTGCTAAACTTTCCTTCTGCATTGACTCCACATGTACATATTTCTTCACTTTATTTTTTCTATACCATTCCTTCCCTTCCTCCTCCAGAACCTATTTGATCCAAAAAGTGCGTCGAGGCACTTGAAGAAAGAAGGAATTAGCCTGGTCCTTTATTGCCCTTTTTTGACCTTTTTTTGAGGTGGATGCTTTCTACTTTCCCTGTCATCCTTTTGGATCCATGTTACCTGAGATCATAATAGGGTCATGTTAGTCTCATTTCGTAAAATTTACTATAATCGAAGAAGAAAATAGTTATTGCACAACCCCACACTTAATTTGTTTGCACAAACTAATTGAGTGAGTGTTGTCAAGTACTCAGAATTCATCGACATACATTTAGATGGTATGTGCCAACAACATTATTAGTGCAGTTACACTTTCAACCCTTCACTTTACGTAACAATTTCTCAGTTTGATATACAGAAGCAGCACACAATGGTCCTGTAATCTTGACTATTATTTCCAACTTTATTTCATTCCAGCAATTCAATCTTTGAACAAGACTACCACATGGAAATCTTATAATGCTATAGCGTAGAAAAAATTTCACAATCTTATGCTTTTGGTTAACAATGATAATTACATCGATGAATGAGTCACTCACATAGTCAAGCTTACAACTCCCAAAATCATAAATTAAACTTCAATAGTTCAACTTCATAATAATAAAAAATTATGTCAGTGAATACCAATCAATACATGCCGGAGTGCAATCAAGATTACCCACGAGAATCCTTTCACTCAATGAGATGTATTTTTCCAAAATCATAACAAACTTACCATAGTTTTATCACCAAGCACCACTACAAAATCCAATTAACCATTATGAGCGCAGAAATAAAACAACTACGGAACATGAAAGAACAACATACTTGGTGATAAATTCTTGACAAATCATGACACTGAGCCTACAAGATTAGATGAGAAAAGAGAAAGGCTTGTAGAGCGAAAGGTTGTTCGGGCGGCGCTTAGGATTAAGAAAAATTGAGTGGGGTTTAAGAGTAGAGATTTATATTTAAAAGATGATACATGGGTCGGTCTGATCCATTTGAAAACGGGTTATTAGGTAAAACCTCCATTGATAGGCGGTGCCCATGGAATGGCCTAAAAACAAGTAGGCGGCGCCTAACCTATCACCTATTTTGACAAAGGCGGTGCCTAATGTATCGCCTATTTGAGGCAGTGAGCATAGGCAATGGCATAGGCAGCGCCTAAACTATTGCCTATGTTGACATAGGCAGTGCCTAACCTATCTCCTATGTTGACATAAGCGACGCGTAATCTATCACCTAAGTGAGGCAGTGAGCATAGGCAATGGCATAGGTGGTGCCTAACCTATTGCCTATATTGACATAGGCGATGCCTAACCTATCTCCGATGTTGACATAGGTGGCACCTAACCTATCGCCTTGTTGACATAGGCGGCACGTAACCTATCACCTAAGTGAGGCAGTGAGCATATGCAATGGCATAGGCGGCCGCTAACCTATCATCTATGTTGATATAAGAGGTGCCTAACCTATCTCCTATGTTGACAAAGGCAGCGCCTAACCTATCCCCTAAGTGAGGCAGCGAGCATAGGTAAGGGCATAGGTGGTGCCTAACCTATCGCCTATGTTGACATAGGCGGCGCCTAACCTATCACCTATGTGAGGCAATGATCATAGGCAATGACGTAGGCGGTGCCTCAACTATCGCATAACTGAGGCAGTAAGAATAGGCCATGTCATAGGCAGCGCCTAACCTTTTGCCTATGTTGGCATAGGCGGTGCCTAACCTATCACCTAAGAGATGCAGTAAGCATAGGAAATGGCATAGGAAGCACCTAACCTATCGCCTATATTGACATAGGCAGCGCCTAACCTATCGCCTATATTAACATAGGTTGCGCTTAACCTGTCGCCTATGTTGACATAGCCGGCGCCTAATCTATCGCCTGAGTGAGGCAGTGAGCATAGGTAATGGCATAGGCGGCGCCTAACCTATGACGTATGTTGACATAGGCGGCGCCTAACCTATAACCTATGTTGACATAGGCAGCTCCTAACCTATCGCCTATGTTGACATAGGCGGCGCCTAATCTATCGCCTAAGTGAGGCAGTGAGCATAGGCAATGGAATAGGACACAGCTAACCTATCGCCTATGTTGACATAGGCTACGCCTAACCTATCCCATAAATGAGACAGTAAGCATAGGCAATGGCATAGGCGGCGCCTAACCTATTGCCTATGTTGACATAGGCAGCGCCTAATCTATCACCTAAGCGAGGCAGTAAACATAGGCAGAGCCGTAGCCGGCGCCTAACCTATCGCTTATGTTGACATAGGCGGCGCCTAACCTATCGCCTAAGTGAGGCAGTAATTATAGACAATGGAACAGGCGGTGCCTAAACTATCGCCTATGTTCACATAAGCGACATTTAACCTATCGCCTAAGTGAGGCAACGAGCATAGGTAATTGCATAGAATGCGCCTAACGTATTGCTTATGTGGACATAGGCGGTGCCTTACCTATCGCCTATGTGGACATAGGCGGCGCCTAATCTATTTCCTGTGTGGAAATAGGCAGCGCCTAACATATTGCCTATGTGGACATAGGCGGCGCCTAACCTATTTCCTGTGTTGACATAGGCGGTGCCTAACCTATCACCTATATGGACATAGGCGGCGCCTAATGTATCGCCTAAGTTAGGCAGTGAGCATAGGCAATGGCATAGGCAGCTCCTAACCTATCGCCTATGTTAACGTAGGTGGCGCCTAATCTACCGCCTATGTTGACATAGGCGGGGCCTAACCTATTAGCTAAGTAAACCAGTGAGCATAGGCAATGGCATAGGCAGCGCCTAACGTATCGCCTAAGTGAGGCAGTGAGCATAGGCAATGGCATAGGCAGCACCTAACCTATCGCCTATGTTGAGGTAGGCGGTGCCTAACGTACCCCCTATGTTGACATAGGCGGGGCCTAACCTATTGCCTAAGTAAAGTAG
>NW_025882847.1:0-5678 GCF_002878395.1 Capsicum annuum
ATTTTAAAATAGTTCAGGGGGGTCATAGGACCCCCGCAAAGTATAAATATGTAGTTGAGATTTGAGGTAAAAGTTGAGGGGAACTTTTGACCATTTTCTCCTATTTTATATAATTATCCCAAATATATCAAAAAATTCTCCCCATTGCCTCCTCTTTGTGTACACACTCTTTGCACAGACCTTGGACAATCCAAATTATATATTATTGAAACACAATTTTAAATAAAATAAAATTCTATCAACACCGTAAAGATAAAAATTAAACTAAAAATCGAATTCATTAATAATGTCAGATTTTATTTTAATTGATTTGATTTTTAATTTGATTTTAAGTATTAATAATTGATTTAGATTTGATAACGTGGACTTTTAATAAAAGGTCATACGGCAAGAATAGCCTTGGAAAACCGCTATAATTACCACTACATCCAGTGTAGTAAAACATTGACTACAAGTAGGGCTGTGCAAAAACCGAACCGACCGATAAATCTAACCGATAAAAATGTTATTGGGTTATTGGTATTACCGGGTTAACGACTTTTTATTGGTTTTATAAAAAATTTTATTGGGTAAATGGTTCGGTATCGGTTTTAGCTTATTGGATTATCGGTTAAACTGATAATCCAATAAGGAAACACTAAATTATTGTTTTATCCCTATTTATGTTATATATTTAAATATCTCTCTTTATCTATCTATCTATCTATTATCTATCTATCTATCTATCTATAGAAAGAGATGTGTATGTATATAGATTATATGCACTATTAATTCATAATTCAATGATTCACAAAGTATTAACCTATTCAGCGCAACAAAGACACAATATAAAGTTCGGCTATTATCGTAATAAAAAACTTAAAGCATTTATAGCTTCCAACAATTAGGATTCAATTTTTTTCCTAACTAACATTCAGTTCAAGTTTGAAGATTCTTGTAAACTAAAATGCATTGCGTAGGTTTTGGCGGTAATTAAGATTTCATTTTCTTATGTTAGTTGTCACTATTTCTATTTTATAAGTATTTTTTTATTGGTTAAATCAAAAACCGAACCGTTAAGGACCAAAAACCGATAAACCGAAACCGATAAGAAAATATCTTATTGGTTGGTTATTGGTTTTACATATTTAAAAATCGAAAACCGATAAACCGAACCAATAACACGTAAAACCGAACCGAACCGACCAATGCACACCCCTAACTACAAGTTATAATTAAATTTTTAAAAACAAAAATTGAAAAAGCAAAATACGATAATTGAATTGTATGTCTGAACTGGTACTAAGCCCCATCAATTTTTTAAAGATATTTTAAAATTATTTTTATATTAAAAAAGGACAAAAGCATTAACATTATGAAATATTTCAGTTGCAATCTATTTTTATGTAAAGCAGATGCCTAAAATAATTGATTTGTTATTACGAAATTGAATGTCATTCACGGCCTCAACGTGATGGTAGACGAAGCATGCATTATTGATTCTATAAGTATAAATAAAACTAACTGCACATGAAGGTTGACGATTACCTGTTGATTGAAAAGTTCGAAGCTAAAGCTAACTGCGTGGCCGCGGAGCCCTACCTCCAGCGATGAACCTGTAGGTGGTTGTGTTGGTTGTGGTTGTGGTTGTCGTGGTGATGGTTTGGGGGGTGATGGAGCGTGGTGGATCGGAATTGGACGTCGTCCAGGGTTGCGGCGTGATTAGCGTGGTGATGGACGAGACATGATCGTTGATTTTGTGAAGTACAAATGAGGGTGCTAAAATGAGGTTGTAATTTACAACTTCAGCGGAGAGACATTATTACTGCTGCCTGTCTATGCTTAGGTTGTATTTGTATACCTGCATTGTTATGATTAGGGGTCTACATAGGTCGGTTTGGTTTGGTTTTTATTAAAAAAATAAACAAATTAATCATGTCGGTTTATTAAAACTATAAACCAAATCAAACCAACATAAAATTAGTTTTTCGTTTTAGGTTTTAGTCGGTTTTTTTCGAGTTCTTTTATAATCTTTAGTTTTTAATATTATATTGTGATCGAAGACTAGATCAAATATGTTTTCACTCATGTGCTAATGAAAAATCATAATTATGAAAAAATGAGGAGCGGAAACTCTCTTGAAACTAAAAAGTGAGATGAAGGGTGAAAAGTTTAGGTTTTAAGTTTATATTGGGTTTTCGATCATTTAATTAACAATTAATGGACAAATATTACAACTTAAAGACCCAAATCTAAATATATAGAGGGTAAAATTCAGAAATAGCATACTTATCCCCTTAATTATGAGTTTCATAGTAACAGTTTCATAATTACATAATATAACAAGTTGTATTTTTTATTTTTGCAAACTGTTGCTACAAAAATACAAATACATACAAATACATATGCTACAAAATGTAATTTGATAAAAGTGTTGCTATTTTTTGCAATTTAATACTTAATTAAGTATGCTACTTTATATATCTATATCTACTTTCAAATTATTGAAAATTACTAGAACTAGTTGAAAAAATATTTAAAAAGTAGATTATAATTAATATTTTATGTATAAAAAGTTCGAATATTATATATATATATATTATGTCGGTTTGATTCGGGTTTGGTTTGCCTTTTTTTTTGTTAACACCAAACCAAACCAAGAATGGTCGGGTTTTTTTTCTAACGCCAAACCAATCAAACCAAATCATAAGTCATTTTTTTTTTCAATTTGATTTGGTTCGACGGTTCGGTTTGACTTAACGATTTGGTCTGTATACCCCTAGTTATGATAATCTCATTTAGATTTATAAAAATAGGATTGATATAAATAATTGTTTAATATAGCTTACAAATTGAACAATTATATTTTATATAAAGGTTGAAGCATTGATATTTTATATAAATGATTACTATAATTTATATAAAAAATTTATCCTAAATGAATATAATGTGTATAGAAATATGTTAAAGATTTGCCCCGTTGCTTCTCTTTGTACACACTCTTTGCACAGACATTGCACAAGATAAGCTGTGTTACTTTTTTTTTTTTTTTAAGGAGGGCGGGAGAGGGTTGAGGGGAGGCGGGGTTTCAAATGATAAAGATAACCGCTATCAAAGTGGCACAGTTTTCCGATGTGATTAATAAATGATCCTACTTGCTTGAGGTAGATTCAGAATACTTCTTTAAAATTTTTTTGAGTAATTTTGATTCTCTTTAAAAATAAATTTTTTTCCCCTCTTCGTTAATTTTTTCATAAAATACAACTAATATCGAAAATATTACAAAATAAAGAAAGCTATTTTAACATATTTATACAGAACCAAATCAATAAGTTTTAGTTTGGATAATTTACCTGTTAAAAAATACAATTTTAGTAATTGTATATTTGGAGCACAATTTAGCTATATAGCTCACAAATTGATCAACTACATTTGATTTTACCACTACATGTAGTTGTACTACAGTTTTATATTCCATGTATTATCTTTTTTCTTATGGTCACACCTTTTGCATGAGTGAAATGTGAAAAATGAATATGAAAATTTTCTGAATTAAGAAACACTAGATTTTGATCAGAAGTGAGGAACATTTTGGTTCTAATAAAAGTATGTAAGGGTCAGCATAATCGATCACGAGAAAGATTATAATGTATTGTAAAATTTCTTCATAGTGAAAAACTTTTTCTGCTTTTTATTGTAGAATTAGGCCTAATTAAACCTTGTTAAATTTTTATGTTTTTTTACTATTTCTTTGTAATTGTGTGCGAGCTAACCAAGAATATTTTCGTAACAAAAAGTTATTGCGAAGATTATCTACATTACTTTCTTTTAGCATGCACAATCTCTGCACAAATATTACACATTTCAGATTATGTATATTTTTACTTTATTATACAGGTAAATATTATGAATATTTTAATAAAAATTTGGAGGAATAAAAAAAATATGGGGGGTTAGAGGAAGGGTGAGAGAACAATTATTGATAGCATCATAAGAAATCATTTAGGCATCAACAAACTTTATTTTGACGATCGCACCATCGTAATAAAATGTGCTGACACTTGAATTACTAGTAGTGACCAAAATTATGTCACCACAATGTATAATTGAGAGAATTCTAAACTTATTAGAACCTTTGATTATGAAATTATTAATTGAAGAACAATCCTCCAACGTTAAAGACTCAAGTACCATACTACTTTTTAAAAGTCTTTTAATAAAATCAGGTACGACGTGAACATGAGCTAGACTTAAACATTTTAAGAATCGTAAACTTTTTAGGGATAGACTGAAGTAACAACAAATCAATTTTAGATAGTAGAGAGTTTCAATATTATCGATAGAATCAGAATGTATGCAATGTAAATTCCTTTCAATAAGTCTATACAATTGTATTTCGAGATCTTCTAGACCTTTTTATTCAACAAGTTGAATTCATTTTTTGACAAAGTGAGAGTACTCTATTGGTGCGGGAATATAAAGTTGAAGACTATTTTTAAAAAAATTGCCTAAATGATTGCTTATGATGTTATGAATAATTATTTTCATGAAATTGAATGTCGTTCACGGCCTCGGCGTGATGGTAGGTGAGGCGTGCTTGTTGATTCTATAATTACAAATGCAGCTGTTAAATGTATGTGAGATGTCTATTTTATATATATACAGAGTGATAGATATACATAAAATTTACAACTTCAGCGGAGAGACATTATTGCTATTGTTTATTTATGCTTAAATAGTGTAGACACCTGATTTTTTATCCTCTTTAAATTTTAACTTGTCTATCAATATTAAATATTTATATTTATATTTAATCATATATTATTTTTATTCTAATTTTTAAAAAATAAAAATATATGTTTTCTTTTATAAATTTTAATAAATAAATTAGTAGTTTAAATACTACTTTATTATATTTATATTTGTCTATTTATAAATTGTTATTATGTTTTATTAAATATAAAATTAATTAATTATTATTATATTAATGTTTTATTATTTCATTTGTTTATTTTTCTATTATCTTATTTATTTATTCATTCATTTACTTCTATTTATTATTTATCTTTATTTATTATTATTAATTAAATAATATATAATATATAGATTTTGATTTTTAAATTTTAATTTTTTCCCCCCTTCCCCTTATCTGACTTTTAACCGTTCCCTCCCAAAAGTCCTTTTATAAAAGGACTCCCTATTCAGTTAAAAAAAGGCAGAGACTACGTACTTGAACTCTACAATATCAGATAGAAAGAAAACCAGAGAAGAAAAATACAGAGAGAAAAACACAGTAAGGAAAAACTCTGAAGCAGAAAACAAAGAAAAGAAAGAGTAAAAAATCAAATTTCAAGATTTCGTTGAAGTTTTCGGTGACAATATTTTATTTCATCACTCAATTTATTCATTACAGGTTCATATTCAAATATTTATGTTATCAATTTTATGGTGCAAAAAACATGAATGAAATATTCAATATGTTCTCTGTGGATGATACATATAATGAGATAATTTATGCTTGATATTTCACACAATGTATTAACAGAATCCATCTTTTACACTGTATATTCATAGCACACTACGTCACTGATATTTTAATTTTCTACTGCCACACACACACCCCTCTCCGAAAACACATGCATATACTGTAGCGCGTACAAACACAGTAATAATAATTGACGAAAAATTAGCAAAACGGA
>NW_025882848.1:0-648 GCF_002878395.1 Capsicum annuum
TCGAGAGTTTGCCATAAAATGGAGAGAACAGGCATCTAGAGTCAAGCCGCCACTGAAGGACCAGGAATTGATTGACGTTTTTCTCCAAACTCAAGAGTCCGATTATTTTCATCATTTACTAGCCGTGGTTGGTAAACCTTTCGCCGAAGCAATATAAATTAGGGAAATGGTGGAGAATGGCATCAAATCAGGAAAAATGATGAGCCAAACCGCCCTCAAGGCCACTACACAAGCCATTCAGAGTGGATCAGGTAGTTTCGAAAATCGGAAGAAGAAGGAGGAAGGATCCATGATGGCATCAGGACCGAGCAATGCCCAAAGGGGACGGAACTCCCCTTATGTACATGTCCAACAGGGACAACCCAGCCCTCCACAACATTATTATACGCCTCAACCTGCTGTTCTTAATGCTCAAGCGTATGCCCGACCTCCTCAACGTCCACAATGGCGGGCACCTGCGCCACAAGGTTTTCGTCCGCGGCAGCCAAATTTACAAGCCCCTCGTAATCCGTATGTTCCGGTAGACTATACAAGAGAGCAGAGGCCAAAGAAAAAATTCACCCCAATTGGAGAATCATATACGAGCCTGTTGCTGAGATTGGTCAAATTAGGATGGATTGAACCTGTTTTGCCTTTCAAAGTGGATCA
>NW_025882848.1:748-1851 GCF_002878395.1 Capsicum annuum
CCACAACATTATTATACGCCTCAACCTGCTGTTCTTAATGCTCAAGCGTATGCCCGACCTCCTCAACGTCCACAATGGCGGGCACCTGCGCCACAAGGTTTTCGTCCGCGGCAGCCAAATTTACAAGCCCCTCGTAATCCGTATGTTCCGGTAGACTATACAAGAGAGCAGAGGCCAAAGAAAAAATTCACCCCAATTGGAGAATCATATACGAGCCTGTTGCTGAGATTGGTCAAATTAGGATGGATTGAACCTGTTTTGCCTTTCAAAGTGGATCCGAATGCAAGTTGGTTTGATCCTAATGTAAGGTGTGAGTACCATTCCAGTGTCCAAGGTCACAGTACCAAAAATTGTTGGAGTCTGAAGAGAGCCATTGAAAAGTTAATCGAAAGCAAGGCAATCGTAATACAAAAAGAAGAAGCACCAAATGTCACCGACAATCCACTTCCTAATCACAGTAACACACACGTCGTGGGGATGATTTTTAACGATAGAGACTACAGGCCAATAAGCCAAGCAATGATAGAAATAGGCGCCTTGAAGGAAAACTCGAGTGAAGCACTGAAGTATATGCAAAGAGAACCACTGATCGTGAAAGGAGCGAGTTCCATTATAAGACCCTGAGATTCAGAAAAGATGGTATTGTATGTTCCTACAAAGCTAAAGGGAATAGCACAAGATGGGCCAAAATTATATGTTTCGAGTGGTCCCGCATGGTTCGACCAACAGCACAACAACATGAGAAAGATAACAGAACCAATTGTCATAAGACACGCAGCACAGCTCCCAGTGACAAGCTTGAAAATCATCCCATGGAACTACAACAAAACCACGGTGATTTACAAAGGAAAAGAGGTCATGGAAGAAACAAACGAAACAGGGGGTTTGACTCCATCAGGAAGATGCTATGTTCCAGAAGAATTAAGGAGACCAAAACAGTTTAAAGATAGTCAAGGGCCAATGAAAAAACCTGTCACAAACGAAGAGGCTGAGGAATTTCTGAAGAAAATGAAAACCCAAGACTATTCTATTGTCGATCAATTGAGGAAAACCCCAGCTCAAATCTCATTATTATCACTGCTGCTACATTCTAAAGAACATTG
>NW_025882849.1:0-1069 GCF_002878395.1 Capsicum annuum
AAAACTCTTTGTTTCTCAATATTTGTTTTAAATGTTACAAAATAAATGTTGTCAGATCCTCACTTTCTAGTAATGTGAAATGCCTTTTTATTTTTAGCAATCCACTAATGATATGAACCAAAATACGAAAGTAGAAACATCATGAAAATAAAGGAAAACTCTAAATACAAAACACAAAACAAGGAAATAAATGAAATGAAGATAATAAAAGTAAAGTACAAATAGAATGACACAACAGAAGGAACATAAGCAAACCACAATATACTAAATTGCGGCCCTCAAATGTAATCCAACTACAAGCACTAATTCTCTTACGAAGATCCCGAGTGAAGCTAATTCACTCACAACCTATGTTTCTCAACTAATCGATAAGCTCCCAACAAAAGAGTGGAGTCAGTTCGACTTGTATCATCCTCCCTTCTTGAAAAGTATTAGTCCCCGAATCCAACTCTTTTATGGACTTGTCGTCATACTTTCCAAGCTTGAAATCCTTTGGTAAGAACTCCATTACTCCTTCAAGCTCATTTTCATTAGGCACTTTCCTTCCATCTTTCTTTGAAGTTGTTTGTTCATGAACCTGTACAAAGAAAAGAGTGACACTAGGCAAAATGCTAGTATCGTAGTTAGTGGACCTAAGAAGAAAAGGATTTTTGCATAAGGGTATTTTGAGTGGTCGCACAATATTTTGTGGAGCTTAGTTTGTATTTGTTTGGGTTAAGGAAATATGTTCTTGAGGTCTTGGGGCACAATTTTGATGGATGAACCCCAGTGTAGTGGCCATTGTTAGGTTAATGAGCCAGTTATCCATGCTCGCCAATTTATCTTCAATATGTGTCATGGTTCCGTTTATTTTATCCACAGTTTGTTGCATTCCCATGAGAGCTTCCATAAGAGTATCAAGGGTTGCTCCACCCATGGCTCAGTAAATGGTAGAAAGAAGATGAAGCAACTATGGATGACTCAATTAAAAGTAAAAAAATTGACTCCATTAAGAAGTAAAGACTTGCAAGGAAATAGAATACGAAAGACGAACAGACGATAACTAATTAAACAACTAAGTAGTTTTAGT
>NW_025882850.1:0-3779 GCF_002878395.1 Capsicum annuum
TTCCCATTTTTCAGGTGTGTCCTGAACAAAAGTAAAATCCCATTTTTAAGGAGGGTCCTGAACAGAAAGTGAAATCCCATTTTTTTGGAGGATCCTAAACAGAAAGTGAAATCCCATTTTTCAGGAGGGTCTCGAATAGAAAGTGAAATTTTATTTTTCAGGAGGGTCCCAAACAGAAAGTGAAATCCCATGAAAGGAAGGTGAAATCTTATTTTTCTGGAGGGTCCTGAATAGAAAGTAGAGTCCCATTTTGAAGGAGTGTCAAGAAAAGAAAGTAAAATCTAATTTCTTAGGAGGGTCTTGAACAATAAGTAAAATCTCATTTTTCAGGAGGGTCCGAAACAGAAAGTAAAATCCTTTTTTTAGGAGGGTCGTGAACAAAAGTAAAGTCCCATTTTTTAGGATGGTCCTGAACAAAAGAAAATTGCCCTTTTTAAGGAGGGTCCTGAATAAAAGTAATATGCCATTTTACAGGAGAGTCCTGTAAAAAAGTAAAATCCTGCTTTTAAGGAGGGTCCTAAACAGAAAGTAATCTCCCATTTTTCAAGAGGATCCTGAACAAAAGTAAAGTCCCATTTTTCAGAGGGTCCTGAACAGTATGTAAAGTCCCATTTTTTAGGAGGGTACTGAACTGAAAGTAAAATCCTATTTTTTAAGAGGGTCCTGAATAGAAAGTAAAATTCCATCTTTCAGAAGGGTCCAAAACAGAAGGTAAAGTCCCATTTTTCAAGAGGGTCCTGAATATTTCCTATTTTTTAGGAGGGTCCTGAACAAAAAGAAAATCCTATTTTTCAGGAGGGTCCTGAATAAAAAGTAAATTCCCATTTGTCAGGATAGTCCTGAACATAAAGTAAAGTTCCATTTTTCAGTAGGGCCCTGAATAAAAAGTCAAATCCCATTTTTCAGCAGGGGCCTGAATTGAATGTAAAATCCTATTTTTCAGAAAGGTCGTTAACAAAAAGTAAAGTCCCATATTTTAGAAGGGTCCTGAATAGAAACTAAATTCCTAGTTTTCAAGAGGGTCCTGAACATCAAGAAAATCCCATTTTTCAGGAGGTTCCTGGACAGAAAGTAAAATCCCATTTTTTAGGATAGTGCCGAACAGAAAGTAAATTCCTATTTTTTCGGTAGGTCCTGAATAGAGTGTAAATTCCTATTTTTCAGGAGAGTCCTGAACAGAAAGTATAATACAATTTTTCTGGAGGGTCCAGAACAGAAAGTAAAATGCTATTTTTCAGGAGGGACCTGAACAGAAAGTAAATTCCCATTTTTCAGGAGGGTCCTGAACAGAAAGTAAAGTCCCATTTTTAAGGAGGGTCCATAAAACAATGTAAAATCAAATTTTTCAGGATGGTCCTAAACAGAATGTAAAATTACATTTTTCAGGAGGGTCCTGAATAGATGTAAAATCCTATTTTTCAGAGGGTCCTAATTAGAAAGTAAAATCTCATTTTTTAGGAGGGTTCTAAATAAAAGTAAAATCCCATTTTTCAGGAGGGACCTAAACAAAAAGTAAAATCCCCATTTTCAGGAGGGTCCTGAACAAAATTCAAATCCCATTTTTCAGGAGGGTTCTGAACAAAAGTAAAATCTCCATTTTCAGGAGGGTCCTGAACAAAAGTCAAATCCCATTTTTTATTATGGTTCGAAAAAAAAGTAAAATCCCATTTTTCAAGAGGGTCCTGAATAAAAGTACAATCCCTTTTTTAAGGAGGGTCCTGGACAGAATGTAAATTCCTATTTTTCAGAAGTGTCCTGAACAAAAGTAAAATCCCATTTTTATGAAGGGTCCTGAATAGAAAGTGATCCTATTTTTCAGGAAGATCCTGAACAGAAAGTGAAATCCCATGTTTCACAAGGGTACTAAACAGTAAGTAAAATCTTATTTTTCAGAAAGGTCCTAAATAGAAAGTAAAATCTCATTTTTTTGGAGGGTCCTGAACAAAAGAAAAGTCCCATTTTTCAGAAGGGCCCTGAACAGAAAGTAAAGTCCCATTTTTCAGGAGGGTCCTGAACAAAAAGTAAAATCCCATTTATCAAAAGGGGCCTGAACAGAAAGTAAATCCTATTTTTCAGGAGGCGCATGAATAGAAAGTTAAGTCCCATTTTTTAGGAGGGTCCTGAACAGAAAGAAAATCCCATTTTTCAGGAGGGTTCTAAATAGAGAGTGAAATCCCATTTTTCAGGAGGGTCTCGAATAGAAATTGAAATTTTATTTGTCAGGAGGGTCCCAAACAGAAATTGAAATCCCATGAAAGGAAGGTGAAATCTCATTTTTCAGGAGTGTCCTGAATAGAAAGTAAAGTCCCATTTTGAAAGAGTGTCAAGAACAGAAAGTAAAATATGATTTTTCAGGAGGGTCTTAAACAATAAGTAAAATCTTATTTTTCAGGAGGGTTCGAAACAGAAAGTAAAATCCCTTTTTTTAGGAGGGTCGTGAACAAAAGTAAAGTCCCATTTTTTAGGAGGGTCCTGAGCAAAAGAAAATTGCCCGTTTTAAGGAGGGTCCTAATAAAATTAATATACCATTTTACAGGAGAGTCCTGGAAAAAAGTAAAATCCTGTTATTAAGGAGGGTCCTGAACAGAAAGTAGTGTCTCATTTTTCAGGAGGGTTCTGAACAAAAGTAAAGTTCCATTTTTCAGAGGGTCCTGAACCGTATGTAAAGTCCCATTTTTTTAGGAGGGTACTGAACTGAAAGTAAAATCCTATTTTTTAAGAGGGTCCTGCATAGAAAGTAAAATTCCATTTTTCAGAAGGGACCAAAACAGGAGGTAAAGACCCATTTTTAAGGAGGGTCCTGTATAGAAAGTTATGTCCCATTTTTTAGGAGGACCCTGAACAGAAAAAAAAAACTCATTTTTCAAGAGGGTCCTGAACAAAAAGTAAATTCCAATATTTCACGATGGTCCGAACATAAAGTAAAGTCCCATTTTTCAGGAGGGTCCTGAATAAAAAGTAAAACCCATTTTTCAGCAGGGTCTTGAATAGAACGTAAAATCCTATTTTTCAACAGGGTCGTTAACAGAAAGTAAAGTCCCATTTTTTAGGAGGGTCCTGAAAAGAAAGTAAAGTCCCATTTTTAAGGGGGGACCTGAACAGACAGTAAAATATCATTTTTCAGGAGGGTCCTGAACATCAAGAAAATCCTATTTTTTAGGAGGGTCTTGAACAAAAAGTAAAATCCCATTTTTCAGGAGAGTCCTGGACAGAAAGTAAAATCCTATTTTTTAGGTCGGTGCTGAACAGAAACTAAATTCCTATTTTTTAGGAGGGTCCTGAACAGAGAGTAAATTTCACTTTTTTAGGAGGGTCTTGAACAGAAAGCAAAATACCATTTTTCAGGAGGGTCCTGAACAGAAATTAAAGTCCCATTTTTAAAGAGGGTCCATAACACAATGTAAAATCCAATTTTTCAGGAGAGTCCTAAACATAATGTAAAATCACATTTGTCAGGAGGGTCTTGAAAAGAAATAAAATTCTATTTTTCAGAGGGTCTTGATTACAAAGTAAAGTCTCATTTTTCATGAGGGTTCTAAATAAAAGTAAAATCCCATTTTTCAGGAGGGACCTGAACAGAAAGTAAAATCCTCTTTTTCAGGATGGTACGGAACAAAAGTCAAATCCCATTTTTCAAGAGGGTTAGCGACAGAAGTAAAATCCTATTTTTTAGGAGGGTTCTGAATAAAAGAATAATCCCACTTTTAAAGAGGCCCTTTAACAGAATGTAAATTCCCATTTTTCAGGTGTGTCCTGAACAAAAGTAAAATCCCATTTTT
>NW_025882851.1:0-1290 GCF_002878395.1 Capsicum annuum
ATTGATGTTGTAGTCTTGCATCACTATGTTAGGCCGATTTGATAACGTAGGAACCATTATTTATATTTTTATTAGTACATGTGACTTCTAATTAATGAACTATATTAATTTTTATGTTTATATAAATTTAAACTACATATTTGATTTTTTTTTTAAAATATAATTTAAAAATATTTCAATAGTGATAGTCAAAGCTAATTTTATATTTAAATAAATTTAAATTTTATTACAATTATTTTTAAATATAATTTTAAAATATTTCAATATCGACAGTCAAAATTCAAAACACTTTAAACATGAGAGACATCCACATATTATAAAAATCGTATAGTTCACATATTTGATCCTAGTTAACAGCAACTCATGAGAGTCATGCAGTAATGTTGTTGTCTTATGTCCTTATGTTACGTCGATTTTATAATTTGCAAATTATAATTTATATTTGTTATTAATATGATCTCTAATTAAGTTATATTATATTTAAATAAAATTTAAGCTATATATTTAGATAAATGTTAAATATAATTTAATATATTTCATTAACGACAGTCAAAATTCAAATCATTATACATATAAAACATATTGACACATTATAGAAATTGTGAAAATCACAAAATTCACATTTGTGGACTCTAGTTAATAACAACTAAAGATATCAAGACAGATTATTATTGTAATTTTGTACCTCTATATTATGGTAATTTGATAACTTGTGAATATTACTTATATTAACTATTAATATATCCTCTAATTAAATAGTTTTAATTAATTATAATATTTTAATAGATTTAAACTATATTTAAATAATTTATAAGTCTAATTTGAAAATATTTCAATAATGATAATCAAAATTCAAAATATTTTAGACATCATAAACATTGACACATTATAAAAATCATATTTTTCATATTCGTTGAACCTAGTTAATGTTTTAAGAAAAACACTTTTGTGATAAACTTTAGAATGAAATGAATTTTATAGAATTAATAAATAAATAAATAAATAAATAAATTTTTGTGATAAATTCAAAATTTAGTTAACCACTAATGCCTTTATCCAAAAATATTTTAAATAATTATGATCAATATATAATAATATTAGTTTTAAATTTCGATAAAAAACGAAAGACTAAAGAGAAATTGAGGGAGAAGGACGAAAAGGGAGTGTGTGATTGGATAGAAGGTGAAATTAAGGTGGGTCTCCTATTTTAAAGTTAAATAAATATTTCTCTTTCATATTTGATGATTGTCATAATTTATTCAATATAAATTTTTGTTATATTTAACTTCT
>NW_025882852.1:0-2527 GCF_002878395.1 Capsicum annuum
CGTCATCCCCTAATTGACATCTTATTTCGTTTTTACAGGGCGCCATACCCTAGTTGGCATTTTATCTCATCTTCACAGGGTCCTATTCCCTAGTTGACATCTTATCTCATCTTGGTAGGGCGCCATCCCATAGTTCACATCTTATTCATCTTCATAAGGTGTCGTCCTCTAGTTTACATGTTATTCATCTTCAGAGGGCGCCATCTCCAAGTTGACATCTTATCTAGTTTTCATAGGGCGCCATCCTCTAGTGGATATCTTATCTCGACTTCATAGGGCGTTATCCCTTGGTTTACATCTTATCTCATCTTTTTAGGGTGTCATCTCCTTGCTGACATCTTATTCTTATTCAAAGGGCGCCATCCACTAGTTGACATCTTATTCGTCTTCATAGGATGCCATCCCGGAGTTGACATCTTATCTCGTCTTCATAGGGCGCCATCAGCTAGTTGACATCTTATTCGTCTTCATTGGGCACCATCTCCTTGTTAACGTCTTATCTTGTATTCATAGGGCGCCATCCCCAAATTGACATCTTTTTCATCTTCATAGGGTGCCATCCCCGAGTAGATATCTTATTCCTCTTTATAGGGTGACATCCAATAGTTGATGTCTTATTCGTCTTTATAGGGCACCATCCCCTAGTTGACATTCATCTTCCTAGGGAACCATCCCCTAGTTGATATTTTATTCGTCTTCATAGGGGGTCATCCCCTAGTTTACTTCATATTCATTTTCATAGGAACCATCCCCTAGTAGACATCTTATTTCATCTTCATAGGGTGCCATCCCCTAGCTGACATCTGATTCATCTTCATAGGACGCTATTCCCTAGTTTACATCTTATCTAATCTTTATAGGGCGCTATCCCATAGTGGAAATTTTAAATTGTCTTCATTGGGCACCATCCGCTAGTTTACCTTCTATTCGTCTTCATAGGGTGCTATCCCCTAATTTACATTTTGTCTCGTCTTCATAGGATGTCATCCCCTAGGGGACATATTATCTCTTCTTCATAGAGCGATATCCCATAGTTGAAATCTTATTCTTCTACATAGGGCTCCATTCCCAAGTTAACATCTAATTCGTCTTCTTAGGGTGCAATCCCCTAGTTGACATCTTATTCGTCTTCATATGACACCATCCCCTAGTCGATATCTTATTCGTGTTCATAGGGCGCCATTCCCTAGTTGATATCTTATATCGTCTTCATAGGGAGCGATCACCTAGTTCACATCTTATTCATCTTCATAGGGAGCCATCCCCTAGTTGATATTTTATTTTTCTTCATAGGGCACCATCCCTTTGTGGACATCTTATTTCATCTTCTTCGGGCGCCATAGTCCAGTTGACATATTATTTGTCTTCACAGGGCGTCATTCCCTAGTTCACATCTTATATCACCTGCATAGAGCGCCATCCCCTAGTTGACATCTTATTCGTCTTCATAGGAAGTCATCCCCTAGTTGACATCTTATTCTTCTTCATAGGGTGCCATGCCCTAGTTGAAATCTTATTCGTCTTCATAGGGCACCATTCCCGAGTTGACATCTTATTTATCTTCACAGGGCACAATCCCCTAGTTCACATCTTATTCCTCATCATAGGACGCCATCCCCTAGTTGACATCTTATCTTGTCTTCATAAAGCGCCATCCCCAAGTTGACATAATATTCATATTCATAAAGTACGATCCAGTAGTTGATATCTTATTTATTTTCATAGGGCGCCATCCTATAGTTGACATCATACTCGTCTTCAAATGGCGCCATCCCCTAGTGGACATCTTATTTCATCTTCACAGGGAGCCATCTCCTAGTTGATATCTTATTCGTCTTCATAGGGGTCGTTCCCTAGTTGACATCTTATCTCCAATCTCATAAGGTGCCATCCCATAGTGGACATCCTGCATTATCTTCTTAGGGCACCATCCCCATGTTGACATCTTATTGGTCTTCATAGGGCGCCATCCCCTAGTTTAAATCTAATCTCATCTTTATTTGGCGCCATCCCCTAGTTGATATCTTATCTCTTCTTCTTACGGTGGCATCCCCTTGTTGACATCTTAATGATCTTCATAGGGCACCATCCCCAAGTTAACATCTAGTTCGACTTCATAGGGCGCAATCCCCTTATTCACATCTTATCTCATCTTCATAGCGTGGCATCCCCTAGTTGACATCTTATTCGTTTTCATAGGGCGCTATCCCCTAGTTTATATATTATTCATCTTTATAGGGCTCCATCCCTTAGCGAATATCTTATTTCTTTTTCATAAGGCGCCATCCCCTATTGAACATCTGATTTGTTTTCATAGAGCATCATTCCCTAGTTGGCATCTTATTTCTTCTTTAGAGGCGCCATCCCCGAGTTGATATCTTATTCGTCTTCATAGGGCGCCATCCCCTAGTTGACATTTTATCTCATCTTCATAGGGCGCTATCCCATAGTGGACATTTTACTTTGTATTCACCTGGCACTATCCCCTAGTTGACATCTTATTCAGCTTCATAGGGAACCATCCCCT
>NW_025882853.1:0-1554 GCF_002878395.1 Capsicum annuum
ATGTATCCAAAAGATTAATTTAAGCCAGGCATAAGTCATTAAAGCGACCGTGCTAGAACCACGGGACTCGAGGGGTGCCTAACACCTTCCCCTCGATCAACAGAATTCCTTATCCGGATTTTTAGTTCGCAGAAAAAAAAATAAAAATTGAAGAGTCATTTCCTTTTGAATAGGGATTCAATAAGGTGACTTGGAACACCCAAACTCAATTCCAAGTGGCGACTCTGTAAGTAAAGTAATCCCTTTTCAAAACGTCACTTTAATCGGGAAAAACCGTTTTCTCTAAAACCAACTCCCTAGCGGGGTTGGATGCGGTGAAAAACAGGGGTGTGACAGATGGCGACTCCGCTGGGGACACAACTAGAATTCGAGCTTTTATATTGACTTAATTGGCTTTATTTAATTTTGATATTGTATATTGTTGGCCTAAATGTGTTCTTTGCCTACATGTTTATCGCTTTGATATTATTTGAATTGCAATATAAATTGTCTTCTCTTGCACACCCATCTGAGTCTTCTGAGATACTGTATATTCGGAGATGCGGTATATGCTCCCGAGCTTGAGATACCAGAGATGCGGCAACGCTCCTAGGAAGGATTCTGTAGTCACCCATGACTTAGGACGGAAAGGGACCAACAGTGAGGCCGGAAAGCCCTGCTACCGGTAAAGCTGTCCCTCGCCGACTCGAGTTGTCCTCTCGTTTCATTGACAGTCTAGATACCTAACTCCATCAGGTTAAATCTAACATAACTGGACTTAGACATGGCTATCCCTAATAGACTGCGATCTATTTGTATCATATGTATTTTTGACTTAGTGGGGCTCGACCCTGGGGTCGGGTCCATCTAGGTCAGGTTTCACCTTTTGAGACCATCATGTACATTTTATGTGCTACTTGCTGCATTATAGGAAACGCCATATCGAATGTTGACCGGCTTTTAAGTGAATTAATTGATCTGAAAAAGGGGTTAAATAAAAAATTTTAAGGATTTATTTTAAAAAATATATAAGATTTTATATAAAACTCTTTTTTGTCAAGATCAAGTCGTTTTAACGTCGTGGTCTCGTTATGTCTGTTTTCTTTGATTTTTAAAATCTTTCTCAGGAATATCATAGAGCCCATTTTGTCAAACATTTTAAATAATTTGGTCCACTATTTTATTTTAATAATTTAATTATTTCTGATCTGTCTGGTTCAAACGTCATTAAATTATTGTCTTTACTCTAGGATGTTTGAGAAGACTTGGATACTTCCCGTTTTATCAGTTATTATTTTCTCCTGCTCATTTTGAAATCTTATTCCGTGTCATCTCGTCAACTCCTTTTGAAAATTATTTTTATCCTACTTTAAGAGGTTTAGAATAGAATTCTTATTTGCCATCATTATCCTATAGGGCAATATGAACTCAGTTGGAAGGAGTGACAAGAGGCCGAGGGATGATGAAGTACCCCATTTCATGGTGTTGGATAAAGTTCCAAAGCTATTGCGGATATGGTATAACAATATGACTGACTATGAACAGGGAGAAGTATATAAACACTTGGGATTTTTA
>NW_025882854.1:0-3277 GCF_002878395.1 Capsicum annuum
AACTAAATAAAGCAAATCGATATCACCCAACATTCAATCATGTCTCAAACAAATCAAACACATATGACAAAATAAAATAAGAAGAGATAGAATTGGACCTTTTGGTGATTCATTTTCGTTGATAATAATATTTAAGAAGGCCCGGACTCGGAGTTTGGAATAGAACAGCTCGACATCGAACTAAGCTCCAACTCGGTATCACAAACCCGACCCTATTTCACCCGTTTCCATCAAATGTCATCGGAATCAGATCTCAAGCAGTCAATTTCAATCGATTGGAGACAGATTTTACTAATTCCGATTGGTTGAACTGAGTTTTCCAATGGAAACCAGTCACCGGAAAGATCAAACCATGGAAATTTTTAACTCTCCATCGATCTCTCTTTCTTATCTCTCTCTCGCGCTCGATCCCTTTTTCAACCTATTTTCGATCCCTCCTCCTCTATTTTTTCAAGCAAATTCTTTCTCCCTTTTGAAATCTCGGATCTATCTCTTCCTTACTGTTCAACCTCTCTTCCTTTTTAATTTTGTGTATGTGGGTGCTTTTGTTCAACTGTGGGTTTGCCTAAAATTCATGTATGGTGGTGTATTTGTATGTGATGGTGAGGAGTGTATGTGTGTTTTAATTCCAGTGAAGTGTGTATTTGTGTGTTGAAGTGAGGTTCCAGCTGGGTCGGTGTGTATAGGTGAGTATATGTGATAGTGTGTGGACAAAGGTATGTGGGCGATGGTGTGGAAGAGAAGATGGATAATCAGAGTGTTGATGTATTTTTCTAGGTGTTCTCAGGTAAAGATGATGAAGAAGAAGCAAAAAGGAAAAAAACCCTTTTCTGATGGCTGTATGTGTATACATATTGTCAAAAAGCAAATTCTGTGGGTCCCCTCTCTATTTTGTTGTGATTTAGTTAAAAAGAATCTTAAGAACGTAAGGGGGGTGGTGACGCATGGGTATAGGGGTGTGGGGTGGTGAGGTGACCGCTTTTAATTGGAGAGGTTGTTAGGATAGGATTAAAATAAGGTAAAATTTAATAACGGTTGTTAAGGGTTGTTATTTTTTGTATTTTTGTGGAATATAATCACTTGGCTGAGAGTGTATGATAACAAGAAGTGAAAAAATGGATAAATTGGATTTTGGGAGGGACAAAATTAGGTGTCTACGTCATACCCCTTTTTTGGGTGTAAACACAAAGTGTTTTCAGACAAAAAAGTAGACAATGAGACCAAATTTTGATCTGACCATTATTCAAGGAAAGAAACAAAATAAAGAAGGGCAACCGGGTCTTGACTTAGGACATCCTACCTACCTAAGTTATAAGGGAACCAAGTCACAAGTATCTCAAAGGATTGGAAGGAGAGAGACTATACCGAGTTGGAGAGTCGAGTGAGGTTCCATCGAGGTTCCGATCCGCGGCTCTGTCATTACATCAAAAATAAAAATTACAAGCTAAAACATAAATAAAATTACAAAAACCCTATCTATGCAGTTTCTTTTGGACTTTTGACTTAAGTTTCCAAACCCTATTCTTCAGGCGGGCTCCTGACTTGTAATTTCTTTAATTTGTTTCCTGACTTTTAATTTGTTCATCTTGTTGTTTGACTTTCCATTTATTCGCCCTGTGCTTCGGGGGGGGGCTCCAATATTGCTTGAATTATCAAAATAAGAAAGTACGTCTTCCTTACAAATATTTCTTGAATTATCCAGACAAGGAAGTGCATCTCCTTACAAATACCGATTGAATTAACCAAACAAGGAAATGCATCTCCTTACAAATGCCATTTGAATTACTGAAATAAGAAAGTGCGTCTTCTTACCAATGCTGCTTGAATTACCCAAACAAGGAAGTCTGTCTCCTTACAAATATTGCTTGAATTGCCCAAACAATGAAGTGTGTATCCTTACAAATGTTGCTTGAATTGTCCAAACAAGGAAGTGCGTATCCTTAAAAATGTTGGTTGAATTCACCAGACAAGGAAGTGCATCTCCTAAAAAATGTTGGTTGAATTACCCAAACAAGGAAGTGCGTCTCCTCACAAATGTTGCTTGAATTGCCCAAACAAGGAAGTGCGTCTCCTTACAAATGTTGCTTGAATTACCCAAACAAGGAAATGCATCTCCTTACCAATGCCGCTTGAATTAAACAAACAAGGAAGTGCGTCTCCTCATAAGTGCCGCTTGAATTACCCAAACAAGGAAGTGTGTCTCCTCACCAATGTTGCTTGAATTGCCCAAACAAGAAAGTTCGTATCCTCAAAAGTGTCACTTGAATTGCCCAAATAAGGAAATGCGCCTCCTCACAAATACTGCTCGAATTTCCCAAACAGGGAAGTGCGTCTCCTTACAAATGTCACTTGAATTACCTAAACAAGGAAGTGTATCTCCTTACAAATGTCACTTGAATTACCAAAATAAGGAAGTGTGTCTCCTTACAAATGTTGCTTGAATTGTCCAAAAAGAAAGTTTGTCTCGTTACAAATGTCGCTTGAATTACCAAATAACGAAGTGCTTCTCCTTACAAATACCGCTAGAATTACCAAACAAGGAAGTGCGTCTCCTTACAAATACCGCTGGAATTACCAAACAAGAAAGTGCGTCTCCTTACAAATACCGCTGGAATTACCAAACAAGGAAGTGCATCTCATTACAAATGTCGCTTGAATTACCAAATAAGGAAGTGCGTCTCCTTACAAATACCGCTTGAATTGTCCAAACAAGAAAGTTCATCTCCTTACAAATGTCTCTTGAATTATCCAAACAAGGAAGTATTTTTATTAGAGATATTGGATGATGAGTTTTACCATGGTTTTGATTACCAAACCTGTGCAACAATATTGTCTCCTGCATTTGTGGAAGTGAGGCATTGCAACTTTTGATGTTTGGGCTTTGAAATCCTTGATTCGAAGGTAATCTATTATCACGCCTCAAATCCTATTGGGGCGAACTGGTACCCGTAACCGAGGAGGTTCGGGAGAACCATCTCATAACCTTATGCTTTCCATGCATACCTCTATGACAACCCGAAATTCAGACAGCATCATGTCGCATATAAACGGAAATAATCACCTGTATAAGCTCGAGCACACATATATATGTATATACAATACTTGGCCGTTGGAGCCATCACGTCTATTAACAAAACACCACCTTGACTGTACATTAGGTCTACAAAGCCTCTAGATAATACACAGAGTTTAACTAAGGTCGGGACACACCCCGCCTTATAACTAACTTCTATACAATACCAAAAGTGACTGGATATGACATGGAAAGCCCCAAAGC
>NW_025882855.1:0-1301 GCF_002878395.1 Capsicum annuum
AAAAATCAGTAACAGCTATGCTGAAGATCAACACCATGGCTACATGGATTACGATGAAAAAATTGGATCGAGACCAACGAACAACATGAGGATAATTTAGTGAGTCAAAACGATCAAAACGAACATACAAAATCGGGAAGGGAACAAAAGGTTTGAGCGTAAACATTGATGCAACAAAACAACATAGCAACAATCTTTGCCAGCAGATCCTATGGCCATTACAACCCTCTACAGCAAACGATTCTCAGGCTCAAATAACACTACAATCAAAACAACATCACAAAGAAAGAAACATCTAAGAAGAAGACCCCAGCAAAACTTTAAGTGAGAAAAGGCGTTTACCTTTTATGGGGCAGCAAATGGGACGAGAGTTATCAACACAATTGTCGCTACTGGAATCTCACAACGTCGACCACCAACAGAGCGTCTTTTTGCTTTTTTATCTTAAAGATTTTGAAAACCACTTTCAACTTGAATTTAGAACTCTCAAATTTCCTTTCACTTTCACCAAATATTACTTCGAACCTTCGAACTTAAGAAATTTTGAAACCTCATGTTTTCAGCCTAAACTTTCAAACCCTTTAAAGAAAAGAAAGAAAAATTTCTGAACCTCCCAAAATTTTCGAACACCACCTGATTTTCCCTACCCAAAAAGAGAAGAAGCCCCCTCTCAGCTTCCTAAAATAGCCTTTTATAGAGAATGGGATAGGGTTCATTTTTTAGGGTTTCAATCGATGGAAACAAAAATAGGGCCTCTTGGGTATAATTTTGGGATTTTCTTCCAGAAGGAATTCAAAATTTGAACTTAGATAACGTTTTCTACCAACACACGCCTGCAAATTTTGGAATTTTCTTAGATAAATCCAAGCGGGTGGACCAATCGAAATTAGAAAAAATATAATGTATTCCAAACCAATGAAATCAACCAGGTATGTACGGATTCGTACCATGGTACCCGAGATTTGCGGAATATGGACATTAGATGAGCCACCTAGGCTTGTTCTAGAATATTCCCGAGCCCTACGTGTACGAACCCGCGTGAGACGCGTGACGAAGAAGAAATAGATGGGTTGGAGCTCGGTTTGAGGTCGGGATGACGATATTGAAGGTGTCTGATGTTGATCGATGTTGTTGGGGACGGGTTTTGGAGATGGGTCAGGTTCAAGGTGGTCGGGTTGGGTTTGTGGTGTTGTCAATGGAGGAGGTTGTCGCGATTTGGAATTGTGCATATACTGTTGGTGTTGCTGCTATTTTTTGTTGAATCAGATACAGAAGTAAGGGGGTTTGGGTCGGGTTGGATC
>NW_025882856.1:0-671 GCF_002878395.1 Capsicum annuum
AGAAAGTAAAGTCCCATTTTTAAGGAGGGTCCATAGCACAATGTAAAATCCAATTTTTCAGGATGGTCCTAAAAAGAAGGTAAAATCACATTTTTTAGGAGGGTCCTTGACAGAAGTAAAATCCTATTTTTTAGAGGGTCCTGATTAGGAAGTAAAATCTCATTTTTCAGGAGGGTTCCAAATAAAAGTAAAATCCCATTTTTTTGGAGGGACCTGAACAAAAAGTAAAATCTCCATTTTTCAGGAGGGTCTTGAACAGAAAGTAAATTCCCATTTTTCAGGAGGGTTCGGAACAGAAGTAAAATCTCATTTTTCAGGAGGGTTCTGAATAAAAGTATAATCCCACTTTTAAGGAGGGTCCTGAACAGAATGTAAATTCCCATTTTTCAGGTGTGTCCTGAACAAAAGTAAAATCTCATTTTTAAAGAGGGTCCTGAACAGAAAGTGAAATCCCATTTTTTAGGAGGATCCTAAACAGAAAGTCAAATCCCATTTTTCACGAGGGTCCTAAATAGAAAGCAGAATCCCATTTTTCATAAAGGTCCTAAACAGAAAGTAAAATCTCATTTTCCTGGAGGGTCCTAAACAAAAGTAAAGTCCATTTTTCAGGAGGGTCCTTACCAGAAAGTAAAATCCCATTTTTCAGGAAAGTCTTGAACAGAAAATAAAAT
>NW_025882856.1:771-3295 GCF_002878395.1 Capsicum annuum
CTAAACAGAAAGTAAAATCCCATTTTTCAGAAAAGCCCTGAACAGAAAGTGAAATCTCATTTTCCTTGAGGGCCCTGAACAAAGGTAATGACCCATTTTTCAGGAGGGTCCTTAACAGAAAGTAAAATCTCATTTTTCCTGAGGATCCGGGACAAAAATAAAGTCCCATTTTTCATGAGGGTCCTGAACTAAAAGTAAAGTCCCATTTATCAGGAGGGTCCTGAACAGAATGTAAAATCCCATTTTTCAGAAGGGTCCTGAACAGAAAGTAAAATCCCATTTTTTTCAGGATGGTCTTGAACAAAAAGTAAAGTCTCAATTTTCAGAAAGGTCTGGAACAGAAAGTAGAGTCCCATTTTTCAGGAGGCGCCTTAATAGAATGTTAAGTCCCATTTTTCAGGAGGGTCCTGAACAGAAAGAAAATCCCATTTTTATGAGGGTCCCGAAAAGAAAGTGAAATCCTATGAAATGAAGGTGAAATCTCATTATTTAGGAGGGTCCTGAACAGCAAGTAAAGTCCCATATTTAAGGAGTGTCGAGAACAAAAAGTAAAATTTGATTTTTTCAGGAGGGTCATGAACAGAAAGTAAAATCCCATTTTTCAGAAGGGTGCAGAACAGAAGTAAAATCCCATATTTCAGAGGGTCCTGAACAGAAAGTAAAATCTCTATTTCCATGACGGTCTTAACTAAAATTAAAATCTCATTTTGCAAGATGGTCCTGAATAAACATATAATCCCACTTTTAAGGAAGGTCCTGAATAGAATGTAAATTCTCATTTTTCAGGATTGTCCTGAACAAAAGTAAAATCCCACCTTTAAGGAGGGTCCTGAACAGAAAGTGAAATCCCATTTTTCAGGAGGATCCTGAACAAAAAGTAAAATCTCATTTTTCACGAGGGTCCTAAACAGAATGTAAAATCCCATTTTTTTTTTGAAAAGTCCTGAATAGAAAGTAAAATCTCATTTTTCTGGAGGCTCCGGAACAAAAGTAATGTCCCATTTTTCAGGAGGGTCCTTAACAGAAAGTAAAATCCCATTTTTCAGGAAAGTCATAAACAGAAAGTAAAATCTTATTTTTCTGGAGGGTCCGGAACAAAAGTAAAGTCCCATTTTTCAGGAGGGTCCTGAACAAAAATTAAATTCCTATTTTTTAGAAGGGTCCTGAACAGAAAGTAAAATCCCATTTTTCAGGAAGGTCCTGAACAGTATGTAAAGTACCATTTTTCAGGAGGCTATTGAACAGAAAATAAAATCCTATTTTTTGGGAGAGTCCTGAATAGAAAGTAAAATTCCATTTTTTAGAAGGGCCTAAAACAGAAGGTAAAGTCCCATTTTTAAGGAGTGTCAAGAACAGAAAGTAAAATTTGATTTTTTCAAGAGGGTCATGAACAGAAAGTAAAATCCCATTTTTCAGGAGGGTCCAGAACAGAAGTAAAATCCCATATTTCAGAGGGTCCTGAACAGAAAGTAAAATCTCATTTTCCAGGAGGGTCTTAACTAAAAGTAAAATCCCATTTTTCAGGATGGACCTGAACAGAAAGTAAAATCCCTTTTTTAGGAGGGTCCTGAACAAAAGTAAAGTCCCATTTTTTAGGAGGGTCCCTAACAGAAGTAAAATCCCATTTTTTAGGAGGGTCCTGAATAGAATGTAAATTCTCATTTTTCAGATGAGTCCTGAACAAAAGTAAAATCCCATTTTTAAGGAGTGTCCTGAACAAAAAGTGAAATCTTACTTTTCAGGAGGATCCTGAACAAAAAGTGAAATCCCATTTTTCAGGAGGATCCTGAACAGAAAGTGACATCCCATTTTACACGAGGGTCCTAAATAGAAAGTAAAATCCCATTTTTCAATAAGGTCCTGAACAAAAAGTAAAATCTTATTTTTCTGGAAGGTCATGAACAAAAGTAAATTCCCATTGTTTAGGAAAGTCCTTAACTTAAAATAAAATCCCATTTTTCAGGAAAGTCTTGAACAGAAAGTAAAATCCCATTTTTCAGGTGTGTCCTAAACAAAAGTAAAATCCCACTTTTAAGGAGGGTTCTGAACAGAAAGTGAAATCCCATTTTTCAGGAGGATCCTGAACAGAAAGTAAAATCTCATTTTTCACGAGGGTCCTAAACAGAAAGTAAAATCTCATTTTTTAGAAAGGTCCTGAACAGAAAGTGAAATCCCATTTTTCAGGAAAGTCTTGAACAGAAAATGTAATCCCATTTTACACGAGGGTCCTAAACAGAAAGTAAAATCCCATTTTTTAATAAGGTCCTGAACAAAAAGTAAAATCTCATTTTTCTGGAAGGTCCTGAACAAAAGTTAATTCCCATTGTTTAGGAGGGTTCTTAACAGAAATTAAAATCCCATTTTTCAGGAAAGTCTTGAACAGAAAGTAAAATCCCATTTTTCAGGGTTGTCCTGAACAAAAGTAAAATCCCACTTTTAAGGAGGGTTTTGAACAGAAAGTGAAATCCCATTTTTCTGGAGGATACTGAACAGAAAGTAAAATATCATTTTTCACGAGGGTCCT
>NW_025882857.1:0-1724 GCF_002878395.1 Capsicum annuum
TATCGAATTTTTAGTATCTCCTATTTGCTGGGAGATAGTGTGAAGGAGCTGATTAGTATAGTTGTTTTGTTCAACTATCCTATCGAGGTCTCTATTGATAGGAGCTGATAGAGGTCTATCATGTTTTTTCTTGAAGGGTGAAGCATTGAGAACTTCATTGAAATGAGGAATTTTTATCCCTTCGAGAGGAGGAGTAACGGATTCAATTATCTTGTTACTCTGGGTATACCATTTATTAATGATAACGTTAAGGGATTCAGTTTGGTTTTCCATTCTTCCGGTAAACTCAAACCATCGAAAGAATTCTATATCACATCGGAGTCTTTTCATATCGGCTATCCATAGACGACCTAACTCCTTTTGTTGCTCTTTGGAATAGGTACTGGTGTACCATTTCCTTTTTATTGCGTCCTTAAGAAGGTACCAGCGGACCTCAAGAGCTTTAAGGTCAGGTGTATACTCTTCCTCAGATTTGATGACGAGCAGGCTGGGGTCAGTCCTAATTTTCTGACGGGATATGGTAGGGGGAGGTTCCATATCTGAGGCTGTAGGACTGCCTGGATCATAAGGATTTTCAGGTTCTAGGGACTCATGGACCCTAGTGGATTGCTGATAATAAACCTTAGGGACGGGACCAGAGAAGTCGACTTTTCTTACTCTCCCCTTATCAGTGTTATTATCATTTTCGTCACTTTCTTCCTGGGTCTTTGAGGTGGAAGCTCTATGCGAGACAGGCCTTCGAAACGAAGAGTTTCGAGGAGTGTCAAAGCCGAGGAATCTTAAATAAATCGAGCCATCAGGATGCTGAATAACTCGTTGTATTTAAGATTTTTTGTGATAAGTACGAAGGGGTTGGGTGATAGCATCAAAGTGCCATTCATTACTATGGATGACTTCTTCCCAAACCAAAGGCTTGGGAACAAAGACATTAGATCTGTCTTTATTGGCCTCCATGAGTGTGGTGACACCCCTAGGACTTGTAAATCTAGCTTGGGGTGCTAGAGTTGTACCCATTAATCGATAGTATACTCTGTATATTATCGCGATTTCTCTAGTATTGTCCTTACTGTTCATGTATTTTGTTTTAACATTAACAGTTAAAACATCCATGATGTTAGGATCATTAATGTCTACAGAGAAATTAGGGTAACAATTAAATTTATACCGGGCCGTCGGCTAGGTTACTCTGGATGACTCCTAAGAGTGAGTCGTCAAAATTTAATAGACGAGCATCTCTTAACATAGCACAGACAAGGATATCTAAACCCTGTCGAAAGAGTGGCTTAATGGCCACTTGAACAAGTTCAATATGTAAGTAATTAAATTGATTTTTAAAATGGTTTATGTCGAGGTCATTTAAAAGTTGTATAATTTCTAAAGAATTATTGATAGCAACAGTAGACTCAGAGGTCTTAATATTATGTTTTTTGAAAAAACTAAATTTTCCGATTTGATAAATCGTGTGAAAAGATTCTTCTGGAATACTCCAGTTTTGAAGATTATTTTCTATATTAGCAATCTGAGTTACTTTGGAAGATAAGTTGATAGTATTCTTAGTATGAATTTTGGAATTCATATTATAAATTACTGTCTAGAGACTGACTGGGAAAGCAAGGATTTTTCACATAAGAAAGCATAAAACAATTATCAACTATGATTTAACCTATAATAAATTATATCAATACATCTATGGCTTATGGGATCTAATCAAGTCTTAATGGCTT
>NW_025882858.1:0-1385 GCF_002878395.1 Capsicum annuum
CTATCATTTAATTTTGTTAGTTGGTGAAGATAAAAAATCAAGATAATCGAGCAAGAGAAGCACAAGATAAGATTTGATTTTGGCTAATTGACCATGAGATAATTTATTTTTTTTTGTCATTTACTAAATTAAGAAGAAAAAAAAGTGGAGAGATTTGATCTATATAGAATAAAAACATTTTCTTTCCTTTTTTTAATTCAAAATTGTCCTCTTAATTTCAATGCATTCTTTCTATTTTGTTATTCAATAAAATAAATCGCACCTCTTAAAAAAAATTTTATTAATTTATTTTAATCTACACATGTCATTTCATCCTTTTGTCCACAGATGGACCTTGAATTTTAAAGTATTTTAATTTTATTTTTTCTTAATTTCAAAAGAATAAATTGAATCTGGCTTAATGATTACTTACTAAATCATTTTGATGGATCAATCTTGATGTGCATTTTACTACTTTCTATATTTAAATTTTTGAAATTTAAATTTTTGAAGACAATAGACAATTTTCATAATATTTGAGAGAATTGGTAAAGTTATAATTAACTTATGTAAAAACTATCTTTAAATGGTAACTTTTTTGAATTATTTTACTCTACCAAAAAAGGCATATAAGTGACAATTTTTGTATAGTTTATTTTGGTGTTTTATAACTTTTTTTCTTATTAGTTTTGGTTTGATTGCTCAATTACTTTGTTATTATTCATTGGTTGTTCTATGTGCAAGGCGCTTTAAATTATTTTGACTTGAATTTCTTTGCTAGATACTTTTGTAGGTACCATGTAATATTTAGACATAAAGTAAGTAATTTGATATTATTAATAAAATAAATAATAGCAATAGGAATTATACTTTAATTTATTGGCATTAAAAAGGTACATAGCAAAATCTGATAGGAAAAAAGAAGTTTTTTCCTCTTTTCAACTTTTAGAAACTTCTGACATTCAAAATCAATGCATAAATAATAAATCATTTTATTTTAGATACTACAATAACAACAAATCTAGTTTAACCCCACAAGTGGGATCAAGAACAAGAATAGGGTGTATGCATCGTATACTTTTAGGGGTCATTTGGTAGAGTGTATAAGAATAATGAAAAATATGGTGTATTAGTAATGCTTGTATTAGCAATACTTGTGTTAGTTATGCTTGTATTTTTCTTAAGCAGTGTTTGGTTCGATGTATTAAAAAAATCATGAATTACATAATTTCTAAAAAAAAAATATTTTTTTTTACATAATACCCTCAATATATATGTTGGAAAGAATGCGAAATTTTTTTTTGAGGGGCAATAGATGCTCAACAAAAAACAATTGAAAAAGACGACAATAATACAAGGATGAACAACAACAACAAAAAACAATAGTCGAGGATAAAGAATCAATT
>NW_025882859.1:0-3944 GCF_002878395.1 Capsicum annuum
ATCGTTCTGGCCCGAAAAAACCCCCCGTTGGTGCTGTTTCGCCCATTTGACCACACAAATGGCCATGCCGACCTAAATGATCTATACTAGGACAATATACAACCTCCATAGCATGCTCCAATCGATTTTCAGCCTACAACATGCACGGACCCTGAGCCCACCCCCAGAACTGTGTGCTATAGCACACCGATTTGGCCCAAAAATGCCTTATTTGCACCATTTTTCTCGTTTGACCACACAAATGGCCGCTCCCACCCAAACGGACCACACTAGGATGCTCCCCAACCTCCTTGGAACGCTTTGGTAGATTTTCGGCCCACGACACGCCCAGACCCCTGGCCCATCCCTAGAACCGTGGACTATAGCATACTGATTTGGACCAAAAATACCTCATTTTTATCATTTTACCCATTTGACAACACAAATAGATCCGCCCACCAAAATGGACCACACTAGGATGCTCTCTACCCTCCCCGGCACGCCTCGATACCACCCCTAAAATAGTAGGCTGTACCACACCGATTTGGCCCAAAAATGCCCTGTTTCCACCGTTTTGCCTGTTTTACCAACCAAATGGTCGTGCCCACCCAAAAAGACCATACTAGAATGCTCTCTAGCCTCCCTAGAATGCCCCCAATAAATTTTTGAACCACGGCACACCCGAACCCCGAGCCCACCCCCAGAACCATGGGCTATATATATAGCACATCGATTTGGTCCAAAAATGCCCTATTTGCACTGTTTTGCCCGTTTACCACCCAAATGGCCCCGCCCACCCAAACAACCCATACTAGGTTAATCCCCAACTTCTCTGGCATGCCCCAGTCGATTTTTGGCCCCCAGCACGCTCGAACCTCGTGCCTAACCCTAGAACCGTGGGCTATAGTACACCAATTTGGTTCAAAAATACCCCATTTGCACTATTTCACCCGTTTGACCACCCAAATGGCCCAACCTACCCAAATGGACCATACTAGGATGCTCCACAGCCTCCTTGGCACGCCCCAATAAATTTTCGAACAGCTGCATGACTGGACCCTGGGCCCACCCCCAAAATTGTGGGTTATAGAACACCAATTTGGCCTTAAAATGCCGAGTTTGCACCGTTTCACCCTTGTGACCACCCAAATAGCCCCGACCACCAAAACGGACCATACTAAGATCCTCCTCAGCCTCCCTGGCATGCCCCAGTCAATTTTTGACCTATATCACGTCCGAACACCTTTCCCACTCCTGAAAATGTGGGATATATTACACTGATTTGGCCGAAAATACCTCCATTGATGCCGTTTCGCCTGTTTGACCATCCAAATAGCCCCGCCGACCCAAATAACCCATACTAGGATGCTCCTCGGCGTCCCTTCCATGCCCAATCAATTTTATACCCACAACACGCCTGAACCCCTGGCCCACCCTAAAAAACGTGGGATATAGTACACCGATTTGACCTTAAAATGCCCTATTTGCACTATTTTGCCCGTTTGACCACCGAAATGGCTCCGCCCACCCAAAAGAACCATATTAAGATGCTCCTTAGTATTCCTGGCATGCCCCGATTAATTTTTGGCCCATGGAATGCCTGGACCCACCCCCAAAATAGTGGGCTATAGCACACCGATTTAGCCCAAAAATACCCCTAATGATGTTGTTTCTCCCGTTTGACCAACCAAATGGCCTCGCTGACCAAAACAACCCATACTAGGCTAATTACCAGCCTCCCTAGCATGCCCCGATCAATTTTTGGCCCACAGCACGCCCAGACCCAAGGCCCACCCCCAAAACCGTGGGCTATAGCACACCGATTTAGCCCAAAAATGCCTTATCTATACTATTTTGCCTGTTTGACCACCCAAATGGCCCCGCCCACCCAAACATACCATACTAGGACGATCTACAGCATCCCTGGCATGCCCTGATCGATTTTTGGCCCACATCATGCTCGGACCCCAGGCCCACCCCTGGAACTGCCGACTATAGCACACTAATTTGGCCAAAAAATGCCCCATTTTCATTATTTTGGTCATTTGACCAGCCAAATAGACTCGGCCACCCAAATGAACCATACTAGGATGCTCCCCAGCTTTCTTGGCATGCCTCGATCCCACTCCCATAATCGTGAGCTATACACACCGATTTTGCTCAAAAATGCCCCATTTCACCCGTTTACCACCTAAATAGCCTCGCCCACCCAAACAGACCACACTAGGACATTCTCTAGCCTCCCTGACCCACAGCACACCCGAATCCCAGGCCAACCCCTAGAACCATGGGCTAAAGAACATCGATTTATCCCAAAAATACCCTATTTGTACCGTTTTTCCCATTTTACCATCCAAATGGACCTGCCCACCCAAACGACCCACACAAGGTCAATCTACAGCCTTCCTGGCATGCCACGGTTGATTTTAGTCCCCTAGCACGCTCGGACCCCGTACCCTCCCCTAGAATTGTTGGCTATAGCACATCGATTTGGCTTAAAAATGTCTTGTTTGCACCGTTTTACCCGTTCGACCGCCCAAATAGCCTCACTCACCCAAACGAACCATATTAGGATGCACCCCAGCTTCCCTGGCATACCCCGATCAATTTTCATCCTACGACATGCCTGAACCCTGGGCTCACCCATGGAACTGTAAGCTATAACACACCGATTTGGCTTGAAAATGCTCCATTTACACCGTTTCACTCATTTGACCACCCAAATGGCGCTATCCACCCAAACAGACCACACTAGGATGCTCTCTATCATCCCTGGCATGCCACAGTCGATTTTCAGCCCATGACAAAACCGGACCCAGGACCACCCCCAGAATCGTGCGCTATAGCACACCAATTTGGCCTAAAAATACCCCATTTACACCATTTCGCCAGTTTGACAGGCCAAATAGCCCCGCTCACCCAAACGGAACACTCTAGGACTTTCTCCAGCCGCCCTGGCATGCCCCGGTTGATTTTTGGCCCACATCACACTCGGAGATTTGGCCCCCTTAGAATCATGGGCTATAGCAATTTGGCTCGAAAATGCCCCGTGTGCACCATTTTGCCCATTTGACTACCCAATGGCCCCTCCAACCAAAACAGACCATAGTAGGATGCTCCCCAACCTTGTTGGCAGACACCGATTTATTTTTGAGACAAAGCATGCTCGAACCGTAGGCCCATCCCCCGAAACAATGGTCTATAGCACACCAATTTAGCTCGAACATGCATCGGTTGCACTGTTTTGCCCGTTTGACCACCCAAATGGCTCCACCCACCCAAACGAACCATACTAGGATGCTCTACAGCCTCCCTATCATGCCCCGATCAATTTTTGGCCTGTGGCATGCTCGAACCCTGGGCCAACCCCTAGAATCATCGCCTATACCACATCAATCAATCACGAAAAAACCCCTATTGGCGTCGTTTGGCCCATTTAACCACCCAAATGGCCATGCCTACCCAAATGACCCATACTAGGCCAATCTACAGCCTCCCTAGCATGTCCCAATTGATTTTTAGCCCACAGAACATCCGAAACCCAGGCTCATCCGTAGAACCATGGGCTATTGCACATCAATTTGGCTGGAAAATGCCCTATTTGCCCCGTTTTTCCCATTTGACCACCCAAATGGCTTCGTCCACCCAAATGGACCATACTAGAATGCTCCCCAGTCTCTTTGGAACTCCCCAGTCAACTTTTGGCTAATGACACGCCCGGACCCCTGGCCCACCCCTAGAACCGTGGACTATAGCACACCGATTTGGCCCAAAAATACCCTATTTTTACCGTTTTGCCCATTTAACCACCCAAATAGACTCGCCAACCCAAACGGACCAAACTTGGGTGCTCCCTGGCCTTCCTAGCATGCCCCGAGCCCAGCCCCAGAACCGTGGACTGTAGCACACCAATTTGGCTTGAAAATGTCCCGTTTTTACCATTTCGCCCGTTTTACCACCCAAAT
>NW_025882860.1:0-1130 GCF_002878395.1 Capsicum annuum
TTAGGTATAGATGCTTTTATTCTAGTATTCAAGGCCTTTTGTTTTGGCGGCATATATGATATCTGGGCTTCGGAAGGGAGAGATGTAAGAAAAATTACTAACTTGATCCTTATCCCGACCACCGTATTTGATTATTTACTAAAATCTCCTTTTGGAGGGAGGGATGGGGGTCTAGAAGATATAATCGAAGGATATGTATACATGGTTAGGTTCCTTTTGTATACTTGGTGGAATCTGACATATCTTAACCAAACCTTTCGCATGGGTTCAATGTGCATTAGTATGATCTGGAGAGGCTTATTTATCTTACACTATAGGGGCTTTAACCATCTTTGGTCTCGATGCTTGTTGTTTTGTCTGGTTCAATAATACCGGTAATCCTAGTGAATTTTACGAATCTACTGGACCAGAGAATTTTCTAAGTTCAAGCATTTACTTTTATAGTTAGAAACCAACTCCTTGAGGCTAACGTGAGATCCGCTCAAGGACTTACTGGTTTAGGTAAATATCTAATGAGTTCACCAACCAAAGAAGTCATATTTAATGGAGAAATTATGCGTTTTTGATATCTGTGTGTTCCATGGTTAAAGCCTCCAAGGGGTCCAAATGAGTTAGACTAAGCGTAAGATTTACTTATCTAACACTTCTTTCTTCATGCAATATATAATAGGCATAATACATAATCAGGACCTTTAACTTGATATAAAATTATAACTATGACCTTTAACTTTGTCAATGCATAAGTGGGCTCTTTAACTACACAAAAAATGAACAAAAAAATACTCTAATCCTGCCTTGCAAAATGCGTGTATACACTCAAAATCAAGCGCGTCAGAGTTAGAATTGGAGTGTTTTTTTGTTCAGTTTTTGTGTAGTTAAAGGTCTTATAAGAAATTTAGCTTGTTGCAAAAATAAAATAGCACCGCAATTTGGATGCGAAGAAAGATATTATAAGAAAAGAAAAAGACATAAGAAATATAAGAAATATAAAAAATCAAAATATAAATATAAAAAACCAAGAAAAAGATATTATGTAAAAAATTACAAACATAAAAGACCATATAGAAAAAAGAAATCTATAAAAGAATGTACTTGTTATAATTGTGGAAAGTTAGGACATTTAGCTAGAG
>NW_025882861.1:0-1865 GCF_002878395.1 Capsicum annuum
CTATCGACGCATCCTTTTCTTATTCTGTAGCATTTGTGATAGCAAAGGATAGAAAGCATGTCTATAGGAATTAATTTAAAATAATTATGATTTTGCTTTTTTCACTGTCATAAAGAAGATTAAAAAAAGGAAAGAATAGCTTACTAGAGTGTACTATAACCAGTTCTAGCTGTTTTCTTGAACAGTAGCACATTTGGTGTAAGTTGAAGACATTCTGGGTATTGCTGTTTGTATTTTCTTGTTCTGTGTTTACTTTGTTTGACTGTGGTTTCTTGTGAAAGTTTTGTCATAATTGAACACAGCTCAGGGTTTTACTTTTCATAGCTATTTTCTATTTTCTTTCTGATATTTTGTTGGGTTTTTGCTTTGTTTCTTGCATGAAAATGTAAGTTCTTTTTCTCCATTTTCGTTTTTTGGGCCAAGGAGAGGGGCTAGTGGGGGTCTTTTTTTTTAATTCTTTCCAAATTAATGTGAAGATAATGTTTGATAGAATCTTATTGGGAAGAAAAAGTGTGTGAATCACATTCAGCCGAGTGGGAGAAAAGGTGAAGAAATTTAAGAGAGGATTTTGAAGGATAGAAATGCTAACATTCATTTCTCTAGCTGAGCTAACATTCATCCTTCAAAATCCTCTCTTAAATTTCTTCACCTTTTCTTCCACTCGGCTGAATGTGATTCACACACTTTGTCTTCCCAATAAGATTCTATCAAACATTATCTTCACATTAATTTGGAAAGAATTAAAAAAAAGACCCGCACTGGCCCCTCTGCCCAGTGGTTAATTTCTTGAAGGTGATTCTAGCTAGAGGGATAAATTATTATTTTTTTGTGCTGCATTCTTATAGCTTGCTTGAAACAAGCTTTAGAAAAGTTTAGAGGGGATGAGAAGCAGCCAAAGCTTCGTTTGGTACTCATTTCTTGAACTATACTCCCACATTTAGCTTTCTTTTTCTTCTATTGTCTCAGATGTTACCCTGACAGGAAAGTTTTTGTTTTTATTGTTTTTGGTTCTTATATGAACAATGTAGATTGCTGATGAGAACAGTGGGGGTTTTCCAAATTCAAAGAATAATGGAATCACCAATACACACGTTGTGAAAGCAAATGAAAGCTCCAAGTTTGGTTGCTAGGCTCATGGGTTTGGAATCGATGCCAACAGGATTAGGCAGTAAGCCCCAAAAGGCTTCAGCTTCTGAAACTTGGAGCAATGTGGCAGACAAACTTGGTGCTCGACCTGGCGGATCTGATAAAGAAGATATGGATTTTGAGATGGCCGAAATAAAGAGTTTAGAACTGGGTTTGCGAAGGTTTAGAGCTAAATGTGCTCTCACTTATCCTACTAGATATTTTTCTCCTTTGGAAGATGAAGCAGATTTAGTTGGGAATGCACTTGATCACCATAGTTCAGGATGTGTTCTTGAAGCTGCCTTTTTAACTGACAGCTACCTCTCTAGCAGTCCTAATAGTAGCTCAAGTATGGTCCCCGATTCGACATTTTACTATTTGCACACTTCCTTTCATTCCCTCAAATACATAAATTAAAAAATAAGACAACTCTGAACTTGGATTTCATGCATCCATGCTTCTAATAAATATGATGCTTGTTTTCTTCCATAGGACAAAGTGCTTGCTGAATCAGTGGACTCTATTGATGATGAACCACTCTTTCCAGAACCTGATAGAGATCTTTCGAATTGCGAGACCTCATTATCCACCAGGAGGAGTTGCAGAGAACTGATCACAGACCATTTTATAACGTTTCTGGAGTGCTAAGCAAGATTGATCAGTTAAAAGGAAGAAAACTCAGTTACGCAAAACAGGTCATTTTGAATACTGAACTCATATTTGGAACTACACCTCAACAG
>NW_025882862.1:0-4884 GCF_002878395.1 Capsicum annuum
CCCCAAAAGTCAATTAAATACTTTATGTAAAAATCATCGTAAAATATTAGTGTGTAAATGACTTTTTGGACTTTCACCATTAGACTAAAACAAAAATGTATGAGATGACTTTTAGTTTAAGGTAGTCTTGTGAATTGTCTTTTTATATTGTGCTTTTCTAAATGTCCAATTATTATTAGTGGGCTTATCTTTAACAGCTCTACTTGTTGGAAAAAGGTTCTAAGGATTTTCGTTTTTTTTTTTTTTTTTACAACTTAAATAATTATTTTATATTAAATGCTATATCTAAACACATGGTTAATAGTATGTTCGTTGCACATACTTGAATTAATAAATTAAAAAATAATTATTTTGTATTAAATGTTATATCTAACACATGATTAATAGTATATATCCCAACTGATTCATCATATACTGAGTAGTAGTAAGTTCATGTAGGCCTGCCTCACAAAGATAGGTTAAGGTCTGCGCAACTTTTCGTACATCCTGCCTTCCCTAAAGCGCAACTTTTCGTACATCCTGCCTTCCCTAAACTTCACCTATGAGATTACAATGCTATGTGGGTGGACAGATCGGTAGTAATTCTTTATTGACATGCTTGCTTTATGATTTATAGCCTTATAATTAACTAGTTTAGGTGTACGCGCCTCGCGTGTGTACCTCATTTTAATGAGTTCAAATATTAAAGTAAATATTTTATTTATTTGAATAATAAACATGTATATAATAATTAAATTTAACATCTTTTGAACGTGTAAAGATGAAGACTTATTTAATTAATTATATAATATTTCTAGATATTTAAGATACAAATAAGATAGGCGGAATAAATTAACAATCCCTTAAATTGTCTTAATGTGTAATAATTAGCGCTTGTTAATCCATAAAGTTGTGCAACTTGACTTGATTCCATTATAAAAGTGTAAAATTTGTCCTGAAAACTTCATGCCACTTAATCCCTCTTATTGATCAAATAAGTGGTATATCTTTTTCATCGCTCCAAATATAGTCATGCTCTTTCTCATATAGACTATAAATTAGACTTTACAATAGCTTTAAATTGAGATTGTAGAAATAGAAGATTATAATGGTGAATTATTTCCCCAATACATATGTTTTCTACGTTGCAGCAACGCTTATTAAGACAGATATCATATCCGTAGAAGAGTCTCTCTTTCAAGTCATATTGTTGCTCGAGCTTTTGTGATTTTCTCTATATGGATAGAAATTGACGATGAAAGAACAATATAGTGAGAACATAAAAACGAAATTAACATGACTTTTATAGAATAGAATTTGGCAAAAGGTACATTAAAGAATATTTAACATGGGATAAGTTCTTGTTTGTTGATTTTTGGATTGTTCTATTCTAGTTAGAAATGGTTAGTCTTTTTAGATGGTGAAAAAAATATTCTATTTGTATAACAATTTTTTTTTTTTGGTAATATAGTATTAGCATGACTTTTATAGAATAGAAGTTGGTAAAACGTACGTTAAAGCCTATAACCTATTTAACACGGGATAAAATTATGTTTCAACAACACTTATTAAAGCAAATATCATATCCTTAGAAGGGTCTCTCTCAAGTCATATTATTGCTCGAGCTTTTGTTATTTTCTTTATATGCATAAAAGTTGTCGATTAAAGAACAATATAGTGAGAACGTAAAAAAATGAAATTAGCATGACTTTTATAGAATAATTATTGACAAAAGGTACGTTAAAGGCTATTTAACATGGGATAATATTGTTGTTTTTCGGTTTTGGGTTGTCCTATTCTAATTAGAAATAATTAATTTTTTTAGATGGTGAAAAAAGCATCTTAATCTATAAGGAAAAGTTTTTTTTTTTTTTTTGGAAATACAGTGAATATTCCGTTAAAGTCTATTTTATGATTTTGGGGGTCTATGAATTGTCCCTTTCTAATTAGGAATGGTTAGTTTTTTTAAATGGTGGAAAAGATATCCTATTTCGTAAGGTTTTTTTTTTTTTTTTAATATAGTCAATATTTAATACCACTAAAATAATATAAAAAGGTGAAAAGATAATTTTGTCTAAAACAAAGATTTTTAACGAAGAGAAAAAAGTTCAAACAGTATTTATAAGGCCCTTCACACTTTTAATATATTATAGATATAGATATTTATTATACATTATACATTATAGATACAAATTATAAATTATGCTATAAGTTACTGTAATTTTGATATAATATTTAATAAATGGTTTTAACGTCTCATTAGACTAATCACCCTTTGCACGTGTGTCTTGTGTTAATCAATAAAACTGTATATAAGAAAAATAAAATTAAAATAGAGTAGCATTTAATTTTGATAGTGAAAAGTTACGTGAACCTTCAATAAACATGACTATAAAAAATAAAATATTTTTTTATATTTTTTACACGCATGAAGATAAAACTTTGTATTCGTTTTAAGATCCGAGATATATTCGTTTTTATACTCATTATGAAATTGTTGTCAATTTTTTTTTATTTTTAAACCTTTAATTACTGGTTGATTTCATTTATTACTATCGTACTTGTTTAATAGTTCAAATAATAAATGGAAAAATAAAAACATAGAGAAAAATATATCAATCATAAGATGGAAAAAAGTGATTATCTAATTCTAATATCTCCTGAATCTAAAAGAAAAAAATTTGTAATGCCTCAATTTTAATCTCTCTTAAGTTTACCTTGTTTCAAAACATACTATTCGAATATGTAACTATTTTCAAAATCAAGATCCTAAGTCACTTTTTTGTCTCATCGAATTAGGTGTAAAAAATGATTGAATTTAATTCACGTATGATCTATGAATAAAATAACACTTTTTTATTTGAAGTTTGTTTAAGCTAATTTTAAATCTGTTTTGGTTACCTTATTTATACTTTATTTGTTTCAAGAGATATAACTTCTAGTAATGATGATATAGGATTCTTCCTTCACGTTTGTGTATGTCTCTTTATCCTAACTCTTTATTAAACTATTTCTTAAAGTTCTAAATAAAAAACATTACATTATAATTTTTGTGCAATATAATTCCCCTCTTCGATCATTAGTTAAAACACATGAGAAATTGTTAATTATACATGATCAATTCTAGGGCGGACCCACGTGTATTTTTCGGGTGCTCGAGCACCTACTAAACTCGACGTAGAAGAGGTATAATTATACAAAAAATAGTGAAAATATGGTAAATTATATAAAAAAGCACCCAAAGAACAAAAACATGGTTGGGTGCTCTAACTTTAGGCTTAAATCTCATGTCTCTTGTCCTGGGTTCAAATCCCTGCACCCATTAATAATTTTTTTTTTAAAGCACCTACAACCTAAAATTGCTGGGTCCGCCACTGATCAATTCATTGTAGAATCGGAATATCTTTTATTGTCAATATACACGATAAATAAATGGAGGGAGTATCTAATTAATTTGGCATGCTAATCTCCAATGGATGACTTTGGATTGAAGGAATAGGAGGAGTAATAAAGTGTTAGAAAAAGTATACGGACGGAAGTCATCTTTTTTTTCTTTTCTTTCTTTTCTTTCTAGTACACAATTTCTTCACGACTCTTATCCTACAAAAGATACAAAATCAATCACTTCATGCTCGTGTCCTGCATGTTTCTACCCTACATATACTATATATATATATATCCATGAATGGCATATGATGAACCCCATCTCTTCCCTTCTATTAAACCACATAGACACCATACTAACACATCGCATGCAAAAATTAAATAGGGACTTTTTTGTTAGTTGCATATACTCCCTCTCTGTTTCTAAATAAGTTTTTGTGTGTTTTAGATAATGAAGAAAATACTACTCAACAACCCAATGACCACCCCTTCCAAGTTCTAAAAGGGGAACTTGTTTAATGTTATGCACAATTGTGTATATTTTTGGACTTCTCCTTCATCTTCTTAATGTTTTCTCATCAAGGTTTCAAAATTTTCACATGATCTTTGGTCAAGATGCTTCAAACAAAATTTAGTATCATAATGTGCCACCACCAATATTTTTAACCTCCTACGACATACACAAATACCAACAAGCCTAAACTTTTGCATAATATGACAACACTCAACTATCTATTAACCTTCTAATTCGCCACCTTTACATTTTCCTATCTAAAGTCATGTCTTCGGTAATACAAAGCTATGTGATGTCTTGTCTAATCACCTTTTTTCAAAAAATAAATAAATTCGACTTACCGCTACCTCTCTCCGTACCCTTACGTATATCAAACTTCTCAAACCTCCTCACTGGGTGAGGAGTCTCTTTTGGAGATAAATTGTGCATCACGCCTTACTTCCACGTCCGCCTCATGGATGACATCACCAAATTTTGTAAACAAAGACAAGTGTTTGGGAATTTTCTGCTCTTTTTATTCCTTGCCAATCATCTTTATTTATACAAGTTAAAGAATTTTCTCTACTAAGCTAAACAAAGACTAAATATACTAAAAAACTTCTCTTCTAAGCTAAATATAAGAATCCTTCTATTCTAAGTTGGCCCATGGTCTTATTTGTTGCTGCCCAAATGTTTATCTCGGCACAAATATTTATTTCGTCTAACATCCCCCCTCAAGTTAGAGGGGAAAGAAGTGATACCCAATTTGCACAAATTCTGATGGTGGGGAGGTTCAGCAAGGGATTTGGTGAAGATGTCAGCGAGTTGATCTTTAGATGGAACAAAAGAAAGAGATATCAAGCCAGAGAGATATTGTTGACGAACAAAGTGGCAGTCAAGTTCAACATGCTTTGTTCGCTCATGGAAAACCGAATTTCGATCTATATGTAAGGCTGCTTGACTGTCGGAATGAATTGGAAAAGAAATTGGTGGAGGGATTGCCAGATCAGTGAGTAATCTTGTTAACC
>NW_025882863.1:0-1984 GCF_002878395.1 Capsicum annuum
TGTTTTTTTATGAGAAATCTTTAGAAAATTGTTTAAAATTTTGTTAGCTACTCTAAACGCTAGGCGATAGTCTAATATTTTGTCTCTAAGATCGAGAAATTCCATATAAATATTAGATTCGAGTATAATGTTGTCCGGAAGAATATTTTCCCAAGGGTTATATTTGCACAATTTTTAAAAGTGGAGACAGAATTTAAATGATAGCCTAAAAGGAGCATTTGCCTAAATCGACCATTATAAAACAACAACAACGACATACCCAGTATATTACCACGAAGTGGGTCTGGGTAGGATAAGTATACGCAATCCATATCAGTACCTCAGAAGTAAGATAACGAGGCTGTTTCTGATAGACTCCTGACTCAAGACAAATCGACCATTATAAAACAACAGCAGCAACAACAACAACATACCCAGTATATTCCCACGAAGTAGGTCTGGGTAGGATAAGAATACACAGTCCGTACCAATACCTCAAAAGTTAGATGAAAATGTTGTTCCCAATAGACCCCCGACTCAAGACAAATCGACCATTATAATACATCTTAGCTATTATCTCCTATTTATTTTACTATTTTCTTAATTTCACATTTATTTACTCAAATTTTTTTTTCTATATTTAGGTGGATGATAAGTATCAATACTCAATTGAAAACAAAGATAACAAGGTCCATGGGTGGATAAACCCAAATCCAAAAATTGGACTTTGGATGATCACACCAAGTAATGAGTTCAAAACAGGTGGGCCTGTTAAACAAGACCTCACTTCTCACACAGGCCCAATAACACTATCTGTGAGTATACATGATATACACATATTTTCGCTTGGTTTTAATATGTTTGGACTTGTTAAATCTCAATATTTAATACTACCATTATATAACATGTTTATCAATAGATCAAATAAGATTTCATTCTTGAAAAAAAAAATACATCAAAAGGTCTAGACTTGTTTTTCTTCTAAATTTTAATGTACTTTTATGTATCCACACGTATACCACACTGCTAGTTATTCACAGGTATCAGAGACGGATTTAAGGACGCAAGGGGTTCATCCAACCTCTAATTCACCGAAAATTGACATTGTATATTCAAAAATTTAAACTATCTTTTAGAACTTTGACTTCTTCGTGTGTTTACCAATAGATGTTCTTCAGTACACATTATGCCGGGGAGATTTTAACGTTGAGATTTCGAAATGGAGAGCCATGGAAGAAGGTTTTTGGACCTATTGTTGTATACTTAAATTCTATTTCATCAGATAATGAAGACATTCTAACATTATGGACAGATGCAAAAGAACAGGTATACTAAATTTGATATATGTACAATATAATGTTCAATAAAAAAAATAGTACAATAAGTTTTCTTTCCTTAATTATCGGTCTCGAATTTATGAAAAACAGATGTTAATCGAAATTGAAAATTGGCCATATGATTTCCCTCTTTCGGAAGATTTCGTTCTAGCTGATCAACGGGGTACTGTAAGTGGCAGATTACTCGTTAGCGACAGGTACATTGACTTACTAAAGTTTCTTCTAGTGTATAAGAAATTTATCAATACGGGATTTTCACCTATTTAAGTTCGAAATTCACGACACTATCATATTATAATTGTACAATATACCGGGTAAAGGAAAATCGTTGTATCTTAGATACACACGAATTTGGTCTGTGTATTTCAGATACGCGTGAATTTTGGAGGTGTGGATACACGTGATGTTTGGTCCGTGTATCTCAAATCACCCGAAAATCGACTTGTGTATCTGGGCAATCACTTCGGCATATCTTGTAATTATTTCAGAAACTTAGAAGGTGTCCTGTAATGAGAGATCAAACTTCTTATATTTCTGTTGTTTGCCCTAATATATATGTAGTTTCATAATTCTTTGACATCAATACGAGACTTTTATTTGCATACGAATCGAACAATTTTCTTTTTACTGATTATTAATTAGCTATAAATATTTTATTGCAGCTATTT
>NW_025882864.1:0-2107 GCF_002878395.1 Capsicum annuum
CTTGTATTTAGTCATAATTCAGGAAGTGGCATTTAGTTAACTAAATGTATCATGACCACAAGTTTATAGGTAAAAACCAAGAGTTGACCACAAGTAATTTGTTCAACAATGATAAAATATGTATCTTGAAATTTCTTCACATTAGCATGGAATTGAAATGAATTGTAAGAGAAAAGTGAAATTGGCTCAATTATAAAAGTAAAACATTTGGTACTTATCTGTGTAATAATAGAGAGTTGATTCGTAAAGGAACCAATTTGGTTCCCTAAGAATAAAACCACCCAAAGATTCTATACTTCTGGTTCTAATTTTATTGTGAGTTTACCAGTTTTAAAATAATCATCATAAGCACTAGAACATTGAAATAAATCATGGAATTTGGTTCTTATCTATGTAATAATTGAGAGTTGATGCTTAAAGGAACCAATTTGGTTCCCTAAGAATGAAACCACTCAAAGATTCTATACTTCTAGTTCATATTCATACTTCTAGTTCTAATTATCTTTTGAGTTTACGACTTTGGAATTAATCATCATAAGCATTGGAACGTTGAAATAAATCATGGCTCTTGTTTCCATAATTTTTTTATTCTCTTTCAACATCACTCTGTTCAAGGATTGTTACTTCATCTTAAAAATTCTGTATCGAACCTTTCTTTTACTCTTCGAAATACTTTAGACATAGTAAGATTAATGCACAGTTATTCTTATGAACTCCTCCCTAAACACTACTTATGGCATTACACTGAGTTGTTGTTGTTGATAATATATCCTTATAAACTGCAGTAGTTTGCTCTAATAGGATCAGGTTTATCTATATTGCCACTGGAATGTCGGTTGGTGACAAGATTTAAAGGTTAAGAAAGTCCACAAATCATATTTGGATACCCCTGGTTCATAATTTATTTTTATTACAGTAAACTCTCTTGAGCTTTTCCAGATAACATGAATGTATAATTGTCATAAGTTCCAGGTTGGTAGCTACTCGAGCTATGGCAGTCGCAAGGGTGTACTATTTAGCATATTAGTTATGAACCTTGAGGAAGCTCATCACTTTACTAATAACAATAAAAAAAACTTGATTCTCTTAATGGATCTTTTTTAACTTAATTTTTACTACTTGAAGGATTTGCGTAGTTATTGAAAGAAACATCTGTAAATTCAAAAACTTATGAGATGGGTTATACTTGGAGCTCAAACTTGATATGTCTTTAAGGGATGTTTTAGTCTAGTTAAATCACTAAAAATTGACTACTCAAAGAGCATTTCTTCTGATGTTCTAGTTGACACAAAAGGGACATACGTACTAGTAATAGTGCATTCATTAAACTCTGGACTTTAATTGATGGATAACTTCTAGCTTTCACTTTAGTTCAGTTATATGATGTTTGAGTTGATTGATATTTCTATATTTTTTAGTTTTATCTGATTGGTAGTTATTAATTAGGTATTGTTATATCTATTTTATTGCTTAAATGTCTATGTTCTATATTACGCGCTATAAATTACCTTACCTTGCTCTTAATGGGGACATGACTTTCGATATGAGAAGTTAGAGTTGGTGGGTTAGGGTAGAAGGTTAGGTGTTAGTTCCCCTCTTTGTTGTGTATTACTCCCTATTTGCAAACTGTTTTGACAGACTTTGTGTAAGCCGAGCGTCCATTAATTTCTTGTAAGATATTTTCTAGTAAGGGAGAGAATGATTTTGATTCAAATTATACACGATCGCCCAACTTTTCCTCTTTAAATATGTTGTAATTTAAGTGCTAATTGAGATTTTTTTTCTCTTTTTATAGGTGTCCAAAATAAAGAAGGAGATAAAGAAAGAAATGATGAAGAAATTGACCAACCTTGAGAAATTTTTTGAATTGTTGATGGATATTTTTGTATCGATCTTTTTGATATTGAATTTTTTGAAACTTATTCCACTCAAACATTATACTATATGGGAAAAGTAATGATCATTTGATTTTAACATTTTGTTTTTTCTATTTAGATTACTAGTTTTTTGGATATTTTAATTCGGATTATTATTAGTGAAAGATTGTGTTATGATGTGTATGTATAATTATGTACTAATATAATTCTCTCTCTCTCTCTCTCTCTCT
>NW_025882865.1:0-5192 GCF_002878395.1 Capsicum annuum
ATCCCTTCCACAATATCCCTTCCATAGGAAGTATCATAAATATAACTCAAATGCCAAAATATAGAAACATCAATCAAGTTACTAAGTTACAAAGTAATATTATTCTAAGATTTACTAGTTTCATCTATTTCTAACATCCACAACTTATTCCATAAGGTTTAACACAAGTTTAGGCCTAAGTGGTCAAGACGATCACACTTCTAATCCTCACTTTCCATAAATAGGCACACTGTGCCCAAAACCAGGCTAAGGTATATAGTTCATCTTCTAAATGTCAAGTCAGCCATATTAAAGCCTAAGATAGCAACTTTGACTAGAACCAAGGTACTCAAGTCAACTCTACCCAACTTACGCTTTCAAGACTACCATACTTTCCCCATAATGCTAAATATACTAATCATGTTTAAATTACTAAAACCATATCCCAAACATAGGTTTACATCATAGCCACGCTACAACTAATCTAAACTAGAGAGGAAAAATAATAGGATTCAAAAAAGGTAAAAATATTCCATTTTACGGGTCCCATAAAATTAGAGCCTACATCACATTATCCTCCACAATATTGTTAATATCCATCTAATCATCATTCTTAACCACTCAATAAGAAATATCCACCAAGTATCACTCAAGAAAATATCAAACATGCCATTTAATAATTCATTTGTTCTTCCATGCAGGGTAATCACTAATTATTTTATGAATATAGCTAAGCCATTTTATTTTGCATTGTCACTATCATGAAAATTACTATCCTCTAAAAGTGTCATATATCAGCCAACTTTGTGGGAAATGCAAATGTATAATTCAACCACAAGGTCAAGTCAATAATAATGTATCTTCCCAAAACTTCCTAATGCATAAATCCACAGTTATAACTTATGTCCTGATAATCACTAACTCAATATATTTTGACGAAAAACACTTTATGGTCAAGAAAACCTCTCTTATATCACTAACAGCAATTTAAGATATATAGAGTCATTATTATTTCTACCTAACAATATTTTTATTATGGGATTTACTTAACTCTTAATCACCTCAAGAGTGGTCCTCACACCACTAGCTGTAAGCACGGCCAAAAAAAATAAATCTATTAGAGGTCATTGACAATCTCATCTCCAATATCACATTCCAAACAAGTCATTAATCAAATTCTCTAGGTATCAACCACCTCTTCTAATTTTTATCACTTTTATTTAAAACTAATTATTTTGCCAAGAATTAAGAATTCGTTCACATAAGATACTCAAAGATAAAGTCACTTAGCTAGTCCTCACAAGGAACCCATTATAGTTTCAATAATAGAACTGCACAAAAATTCTAAATACAGTCTCAATGGTCGGACCATACAAGGATCCCTAAATAATAAAAAATAATTGAATTACATAAGAGACCATCCACAACATTATTAACAAGAACCTCTCATTAAGAAAAACACATATCACCTCAGTCTTTTACTCATGTCACTTTTTCACAATCTTTTCTCGATATCACATTCTCATATCATCCTATAAATTCTCATGCCATCAATCTTATCAGTATAATAGTACCAAAAATAAGTAAAAACCATAGAATTTCTAGTTTCACAATAACAAGAAATCAAATAATCCCATCACATTTATCAACAAAAACAACTTGGTCAATTTTCATCACTTAACAAAAATAATTCATAACAATGATAAAAATCTAGCAACACAAGTTTAGTCAAAAATCAAACACAAGCAATCAATAAGTTTACAACTTTCACAAGGCTTTACCTATTAACAATAACTTTTAGACCTTATTAACAGACACCAATTAAAATCTCCTAGATTTTTAATAAAAATTATTAAGATATCAATTGGAATTGTCTATATACCAATTGGATTGAATCCAGTAGTCCAAGATTGGGATGGCACGATGGAGAGAAAGAAAGGAAAATCACTTCTACATACTTTATAGCCTTGTAAAGATTGGGTGTGGGAACCTACACACCAATCTATGAAACTCTACTTGACATTGCTCTTATTAACAGCTATCAATTGGAATTGACAGATACCAAATGAATTCAAGTAATAGCATGTAAGAAAGAAGAATTTGAATATTCCTAGTATCCTATAGCCTATCAAAAAAATAATAGCGTCTCCATACCATTCCGTAAGACTCTACTAGAGATGTTCTTGTACGACGAGATCGATGAACCTAGGGCTCTAATACCCATTTTTTCATGACCTAAATGGCCATGAGTGGCACCCACACTAATCTTCCTGTGGGAGAACCATCTAAACCAAAAAATTACCCAAACACTTAGTCAATATTAGATGATATTATTATGAAATTCAACATAATAACAAATATCCCAGACTAATTATTATAAATATGGAGATTCAAACAAACTACTTACTAAAATTTTCAAGACCCAAAAGTCATTTACAAGAACTACTAACAAAGATCATATCTAAAGTGATATCCAAAAATAAAGTAAATAAATAATGTTTCATTGCCCAGAAGATGGACAAGAACAAATAAGATAACCCATGTCATCCTGGAGATGGAGTGCTCCCCCTTGGATGAAGATTTGCTATCAAACTCTAGAGGTGAGGTCATATCTGAGACTAGAACACTTTCTGCACTCAACAAAAGAAGAGTACAGGGTAGTATCAGTACAAACCACTATGTACTGGCAGGTATCATAGGACAACTCAATTTAATAGCATGTACACAACATAAATCAATTAACAAGAAGACATGCATTGTCACACAATAAATATTCAATGAATCAACAATACAACCACAATAGGTCAACCAGTGCTTACAAACAAGCTACATAACCATTACGATTATCTACTATACTATAAACATCCACAAAAATAACACAAATATGTACACATATTCTATGGGACTTATTTTTGCCTAAATAGTCATGACCTGTAGGGAATAGTCGATGTTCATATTCCGTACCGGCATGGTACCTGATCCAACATAAATATAAAGGTGTCGGTGTGGTACCCAATCCAACATAAATATAAACGAATTTGTGTTGTACCCGATCAAACATAAATATAAATGTACCGGCATGATACCCGATTCGACATAAATATAAATGTGCCGGTGTGGTACCCGATCCAACATAAATATAAACGTACCAGCGTGGTACCCGATCCAACATAAACATAACCAAGTATTACAAATATCAATTTACCAAACCTCACAGCATGCCATACAATGTACCAAGTTTATAAGTACAGTTAAAGTCATAAGATAATTCCATCAAGTCAATTTTCAATAAACATTTATACATGAATCAATAATCCAAACATCAACAATTTCAAGCATGTTCGAATACCAATCCACAAGTATCCAATTTAGGAGCATACATAAAATTAAGTCGAGTCTAAACTCCAATTAAACCATAACCTACCTCAACCCAAAAATCTAAATGCAAGTTAATTTGCAAAGGTCTTGCCCTTTCATAAAGCTTCCAATTGATTCAAATCTATCCAAATATATAATACCCATAAAAATACGAATCTAATAACACCTATTTTATTATTTTTACTCTAAGAATTATAGACCTAACCCAAAATTTATCAAAATAGTAACTAAACAAAACCTGGTGATCTAAAGCTAAAATGCAATGAAAACCAGTGGCTTCAGTACTACTTTTACATGTATAAATTCCTTTATTCAAATGTATATTAAAGAAAAAAGTCGACAAATGTATTAAAATCTATGAAATTAAAGCAAAACATATAATTGTAAACTACAATTTTAACCAATTCACAGAAGCCATAAGAAACCACTAACCCTAACACCAAATTATATTATTAATCATATGAAATCTAATCATTAGCATCATTACATTATTATTATTATTATTATTATTATTATTATTATTATTATTTTACAGGATCTCTTAGGCTGGGGTATGCCACTCAGCCTATTTACAGGATCTCTTAGGCTAGGGTATGCCACTCAGCCTACCAGACCATATAATAATATCGGAGTAAGTCTAAGTCGGAAAACCGAACCAAAGAACCAACCGAAATAGAAAAAAATCTTAAGTAATTTTATGATTGTATGGATGACTCTTTTACCCAAACATAGGGCCTGTCAGAGATTTAATAAACTTATGTTGAACCGGTGTGTCTAGAAGTTCTAATTGTGCTGAAATTTGCCCTTTTCTCATCAGTACGGGCTAGAGAGGCACAACTTACTAGACGGCGTCACAGAGACAAGGTTAACATAAGTCTATTGAACTCGACTGTACCTCTATTTTGGAACCAAGTCAATAAATTAAAAAGATTCTTTCATATTTTGATAGAGTCTGGAGCTTTCATAGTTAACATGTCAGCGAAGTTAGATCTTCAGCATAGATATAAGATATTGTTCAGCCGGATATAGTCACGGCCAGATTATGGTAGAAGTTTTATTTGAATAACTATAATAAGTAAAAAGATATGTACCTGTTTTGCCGGGAACCCAACGGAAATAGTAGTAAACAAGTAGCTTCTTCTTTATTTATTTCTTGAATATATTACAAAGAGAGAGAGAGATTAAAATAAAGGAGAGAATTTTTGAAAAACTCTTGCCACTTCTCAAGAATGAGACACCTATATATAAGAAAAAAAAGAATCTTGCACAGTAATAGATAGGTCCCTGTGCACAGTGTTTTTACTATTACAGAGAGGAAATTATTACAATGGTATCTTATCCATCAGTCATATGTCGTTTTTTCCTTTCCATTTCTTAATAAATGCTTCAGCTTTTTCAAGTTCTTCTTCTTCTAGTAGAATTTCCGAAGGTTGTGCATCAGTAATATCTTCAGTATTTGTTTTGGTACTATTCATTGATACATCTGAATTTTGCTCAACAGTTTGCAGTAATTTATCCCTGACCTCTGATAAATATTCTTCGATCATTTGCATTTTATTGCCGCAATGTGCAGATATTATTCGGGAAACATAGTTAAGACTTTTTTCTTCGACCAAAATTGATTTTTTGGGAGTTTTTTCATATTCAGCAATTTTCTTGACGATTTTCTCCCGTTGGTCATGACCATAGGCGAGTTTAGTCTCTGAATCTTTTTGAAGCAGTTTGTCCCAAAAATTACAATAAAATGTTCAGTACAAGGCAGGGATTTGCTGAGTATCATAGCCTATTTCTATGGACCAGCGATGGATCCAAGGGATAGAGAATTCTATATAGAA
>NW_025882866.1:0-2994 GCF_002878395.1 Capsicum annuum
GAGCACATAGTGCTTCTCTTAATCTTTGTGCAGGATGGTCGTTCACTGCTAATTTGAGTATGCATAAAGGGTTTAGTATATGGATGGTGTGGAATCCTGAGGTATATATAGTGAATATTAAAGGTGTAACGGCTCAATTGATTCATAGTTTGGTTGAGGACAAAGCGACTGGAACAAGGTTTCATGTGACTATGATTTATGGCTTTAATGATCAATCTCTAAGGAGATCCTTGTGGGCTTACATTATGTCCATTAGTGGCCAAATGACTGGACCATGGGTAGTGCTTGGAGATTTCAATTGTGTTTTGAATAAGGAGGAAAGAATAGGGAGACCGGTTACTATGGCAGAAATAATTGATTTCAAAGTGTGTGTCGGACAATGTGGCTTGCAGGATCTCAGGTCAACAGGATCTTTTTATACATGGAGTAATAAACAACAAGGTGTGGCTTGAGTTTATAGCAAAATTTATAGGGTGCTAGTGAATGATGAGTGGGTTTCAGACCTGCCAGCATCAATATCTTGCTTCCTTCAAGAAGGGTTATATGACCACTGCCTAGTACTGGTTCATTGGGAAAAACATAATATGTCAAGAACAAGGCAATTCAGGTACTTTAACATGTGGTGCTTAGCACCGGACTTTCTACGGAAAATAAAGAGTAGCTGGGATGAAAGGATAGTAAGGAAGGAGAATGTTCCAAGTGGTGGGTAAACTGAACAGACTAAAATCTGTCCTCAAGCAGCTTAATAGGGACAGATTTAGTGTTATTGAAAACAAGGTTGCCGTAGCAATGGAACAATTACTGAATTGTCAAGTAAGAATACAACAGTCACCAAGTACAGAATTGTTGGATGAAGAGATGCAATTGGCTAATCAATGTGAACAACTGCAAAATGCAAAAAATCAGTACCTGAACCAAAAAAGCAAAGTGGCTACAAGAGGGGAACCAGAACACTGCCCTGTTTCACAGGTATTTGAAGGCCAGAAGGAACAAGAATAGAATTTTGGCTATAAAGAACACTAGAGGGGAAGTCAAAACCAACATGGATGACATAAGTAGAGCTTTCATTGAATATTACACAGAGCTATTGGGCACAAAAATGAATGGGAGGCAGCCAGCTAGTAGAAGAATTATTAGAAGGGGAACTATGGTATCGGATGAACAATGTAGCATGCTGGTCAAGAATGATGGATTGGGTGGCTGATCAAGAGGGATTTACAATCCATACCAAGTTCAGAAGTCTGAGACTCAACCATCTATGCTTCGCAGATGATATGCTTTTATTCTGCAAAGGAGAATTTGAATCAGTGATGCTTATGCTTCGTGGATTGAAGACTTTCTCGGATGCATCTGGTTTGTGTACAAATGCTATCAAGTATTTACTCGGTGAATATAAATACGCAGGTACTTGAGAATCTAAAAGAGTTGACTGGGTATACTACTGGTGCATTGCCATTTAAATATCTAGGGGTCCCTATATCTGCAAAAGAGCTTACATCAATGGATTGTGAAGTCTTATTGGACAAGATGACCAGCCGAATCAAAACTTGGGGAACCAGGCTCCTATCCTATGCTGGCAGGGTACAATTAGTCAATTTAGTACTAATGCACATACATACATATTGGTCTTCTATCTTCTTATTACCAAAGAAGGTGTTAAAAGGTATTAAAGCAGTTTGTAGGAATTTCATATGAAGAGCAGTACACACAAATAAACCTCCTCTAGTATCATGGCATGTGGTATGCAAAGCCACAAAAGAGGGAGGACTGAGCATAATTGCTAGTATTGTGTGGAATGAGGCTGCAATTGCAAAGTAGTCTGCAATATGGCGTGCAAAGCGGATAACCTATGGGTGAAATGGGTGGATCATGTATACATAAAGGGGCTAAATTGGTGGCAATATCAACCACCCCAAGATTGTTGTTGGTAGTGGAGGAAAACATGCTCAATTAAAGAGAGATTTCGAGGAGGATACATACAAAAACAATGGATAACTGTAGTGGGTAAATACACCATTCATAGTGGCTACTGCTGGAGGATAAGGGCCAATAATGAATGGCCTTGGTGGAAGGGAATTTGGAATAGTAGAAATATGCCAAAAGATAGTTTCATTTGTTGATTGACAATGCATCGATGGTTGCTAACAAGAAACAGGTTGGTAAAAATGGGAGTATGCCAAAGCGACTAGTGTTTACTGTAACACCTAGCTCCGGAATCAATAGAACACTTAATGTTTGAATGTAAATTCTCAAGACTATGCCTAGAAGGGATCTTGGAGATGCTTAACATTAAATTGCACGATACAGACCTGCAGAATATATGGAAAAGCATGGCAAGGAAGGCACTAGGCAAGATCAGTAGAAGCATCATCTGGGCAACAATTGCAGGGGTAATATACCACATATGGCAAGCAAGGAATCAAGCACTGTGGAACAACATGGTTCCGAGGCCCGCAAATGTGATCAGGAAAATCCAACAGGAGAGCAAAAGTAGATTTGTTGATCGGATAAGGGGGAGAGTAAACTGTAGAGATAGAGCTTGGATAGAAAAGTATATACAAAGAACAAATGTATAGGATCAAAGTCTAGAAAATAGTAGAGAGATTTTCCTTGCAATATAAGCTCCAAATAGAGCGGGTAATACATGAAGATAATAAAATGTGTTCATTCGACCAAAACATAACAGATATTCAATAAATACCAGTAATGGAGTTAAGTCAGTAAGTTTTTTTATACCATTAGTTCAATTTGATAAAAGCTTCTATAGCCTACTTCCCTGAAAAGTATTTGCAAAACTCTATCCGACTCTAGAGAGTGTGGATTCTTTGTTATGTTCATCGATGCACATAAAGATAACAATGATAATATCACATAAAATTGCTAGTAATATTATTGATTTCACTCTCCAATTATAGTCATTATTTCATTTTTCAACATAGCGCGCTTCCACTTGGAACATCTCCGCGATTTCTTGTTCTTTGCAGTTCCTGTCAG
>NW_025882867.1:0-548 GCF_002878395.1 Capsicum annuum
TAAGGAAACACCAATTCATACACAATATTAACAGCGCTACTCAAGACCGCTGAAGGACTAACATATTATGGACTACGCTTCCTCTTCTTACCAAACTGTATTACTCCCTTCATGGTAGACAACACTTTAAGGAATATCTTATCCCTAACCTCAAACTCCAAGTCCATATTTCTTATAGCCATATAGGACTTTTGGTGACTTTGGGCAGACTGAGGCCTATTCCAAATCACCTTCACCTTTTTTATAGCCTGATAAACCAAATTCAGACAAAACATATCTATTTTACAAAGCTCGAACCACCCAATAAGAGATATATACCTCATGCCATAGAACAACTTAATAATGGTCATTCCAAAGCTAGAATGGTAAGTATTATTATAAGCAAACTCTACAAGAGGTAGGTACTCAACCAAGATACTACATTAATCAATAACATATGCACAAAGCATATCCTCAAATATCTGAATAGTTCTTTCTTCCTACCAATCTATCTGTGGATAAAAAATAGTACTCAGACTAACCTTAGTCCCGAAACTTTGCTAACACAA
>NW_025882867.1:648-4072 GCF_002878395.1 Capsicum annuum
TTGTCATCCTATCCATAGTAACCCACACTAAATCAGTTTAATTCTGAGATCGAGGATGATTGGTAGTGAAATCTATGTCGATCACTTCCTGTTCGCATTTTTGAAATAAAATCTCCAAATACAAACCCCCAGGCCTCATGTGCTCTACTTTGACTTGTTGACACACTAAATACTTGGCCACAAATTTAGCGACATCCTTCTTAATACCATTCTACCAGTAAATCTCCTTAAGATCTTGATACATTTTTTTTGAATCGGTATGACCAACATAGTGAGATTCACGCACCTCAGCCGATATTTTTTCTGCAAAAATCATTATCAAGAACACATAACCTCCCTTTGTACCGCAATGTACCATCACTACTGATTTAAAAAACCATCACCTTTTATCCGCCAACATCACCCTTGATTTTCATCAAGATAGGATATAGCATTTACTTCTCCTTGATCTCTACACTAAGAAATGACCGTAGCACTTCCTGTACTAACACACTACCATTCTTAGTGTCCAAAAGTCAAACTCTAAGATTATCCAAGAAGTGAATATCCTTCACCAACTCCCGTATGTCCTTATCCATATGATCAAAACTACCCATAGTTAACCGGTTATGAGCATCAACAATAACATTAGCCGTAGCTAGATATAGTAAAGCCATATATTATAATCCTTTGGAAGCTCAAGCCATCTCCTCTACCTGAGATTAAGTTCTTTCTTATTGAACACATATTTTAAAACTTTTTGATCAGAATTGATATCTATGTGCACTCAACAAAAATAGTACCGCCAAATTTTCAACACAAACACCACGGCTATCAGCTCTAAATCATGAGTAGGATAATTCCATTCATGAACCTTTCATTTCCTAGAAGCATAGGCAATCACCAAATCATGATGCATCAGAACGAAGCCAAGTCCCACCCAGAACACGTAATAATAAAAAACAAACCCCTCATTTCCTTTAGGCAAAGTCAAAAATAGAGTCAAAGTAATCTTATCCTTCAGCATCTCAAAACTACCCTCACAAGTATCAAACTAAGAGAAATTTACCTTATTCTAAGTCCACTTGGTTAATGGGGAAGGTATCGTCAAAAAATTTCCACAAACTTTCTATAATAACAAGACAAACCCTTGAAGCATCGGATGTCGGTTGGAGTAATGGGTCGAGGGCAATTTTTAACCACCGCAAACTTTTGTGGATCAACCATGATCCCCTCACTACAAATAATATGACTTAAAAAAGTGGCAGTGTTCAACAAGAATTCACATTTTGTAAATTTAACATACAACTACTATTTTTAAAGGACTACAAAATAAAATAAAGGTGATTAGAATGATCCTCCTCACTCTTAGAGTTCACAAAAATGTCGCCCATTAACACAATGACAAATAGATCTAAAAACTAATGGAAGACCTAATTCATCAAATCCATCAATGTCGTCGTAGCTTTAGTCTAGCCAAATGATATAACAAAGAAATCAAAGAGCCCATATCAAGTACAGAAAGTTGTCTTAGGTTATGTCTACCTCTCTAATCATAAGTTGATGATACCAAAATCAAAGATCTATCTTAGAAAATAATTTAGCAATGAGCAACTGATCAAACAAGTCATTTATTTGAGGAAGAGGATAGATGTTCTTAACTATGATCTTATTCAACTGTTGATTGTCAATACAAATTAAAAGGGAACAATCCTTGTTATGGATGAATAACACTGGTGCGCCAGAGAGGACACACTAAGATGAAAGAAAACCTCTCAAAAAGATCCTTAAGTTGGTCCTTGAGTTCACTCAACTCAATCAGAGCCATTACATAAGGAGGAATAAATATTGGACGAGTGCCCAAAACCTAATTAATCATAAATTTAATAACCCTATCCAAAGGAACACCAGTAAAATCATTAGGAGAGACATCAAGAAACTCATTCACCACCAAAACCAAATGCAATGAAGGATATTCCGAGTTAGTATCATTAACAAAGAATAAATGATAGAGACACCCTTCAGAAACTAATCTCCGAGCTTTAAGATATGATATAAGCCTCTCAAAAAATAACTGCTTCATAATAAAACATAAAGAAAACCTTATGAGTCCGAGAGTCTAACGATACTTAGCACTAGTGTAACTAATCTATATCCAGAATAACATCAAAATCCATAATATCAAATTTATAAAAATCAACCAAAGTCTCCTTACTAACAATAGATACCATACACCCTCTATGGATACTTTTAGCAACCATACAGTCACCTACTAGTGTAAAAATAAAAAAAGGGTCTGAAATAACCTTGGGAGCAAAACCAAAATACACATTAAAAAATAGGGTCACATAAGTACGAGAAGACACCAGATCAAATAAATAATAAACATCTCGAGAAAAGAATTTCAGCATACTAGCCATGACATTCAGTGATGCCTAAGACTCCTATCAGGTTGTGAGTGTATGTAACATATTTTGGCCTATATAGGTACCAAAAGTCAAAAAAGATGCAGAAGCAGAAACCTTTTATGTCGGAGCAGATAAAGAGGCAATCAAAACCCAGTTTACTTCTAAAGAAACCTTAGGAACAGGATATTTCTAAGCATATAACTTGGCTCACCACATTTGAAAAATTTATCACTCCCCTCCTTGTAGAAACCCCAATGGAACTATCCACAGAATGTACAAGGAGGACATAATGAAGGAGACTAACCCCCACTAGCTTGATATTGGGCACTCTAAATGTTTAAGCTATTACAACCCAACTGGCGCCTATTACCCGACTACTTTAAGTAGGGAGCACTAGTTGTGGAGAAAGAACCAAAAATCTCCTACTTCTTCTTTGGCTACTTATCCTTATCTCTACCACTCTACTAATTTCCACCCTGCTCAGACAACCTAAACTTCTTACCCTTCCTTCCCTTATCTCAGCCTTATTTCTTTTTTCTTCATCTACCTATTGCATATGAACAACCAACCTAGAGGTATCCTTGTCCGTGAGCAGCCATGTAGACTTTCTTTCAAGGATCAACTCACAAGACAGTCCTAAAGAGAACTTTAGCATCCTGGGCCTTATATTAGACACTAATTAAGGAACATACCTAGACAGCTAGTTAAATTTAAAGGCATAATCCTTGACTAACATCTTTCCCTCATTCAGATTAATAAATTCTTCCACATTTGCTTTCCTTAATTCCTGAGGAAATATGTAACTCAGATAATAAGCTCCAAACACTAATATAAGCTCTTTCCTTATCCCATTCCTCATACCATTAGTACAACACATCTTTCAGAAAATAAGCTCCAAACACTAACCCTTCCAGATTCATGGCATGCATAATCCTAAAAAAAATTTCCATCACCTCTAGAAAACCATTAGGATCCTTCTCCATTATTACACTATTGAATGTTAGAGAACTCAACCTCATCAACTGGCCAACCCTTAT
>NW_025882868.1:0-28491 GCF_002878395.1 Capsicum annuum
TATGGTGGACCATCAAAGAAGCCATCAAAAGTGAGACTGCTGACCTACACTCTAGTAAGTAGTAACGGCCAATTAGGTGGACCGTCAAGACTGCAGTTGACCATCCCATTAACCATCACACCAAAACAAAAACTCATTGAATTAATTGAGGGGTGACATTCCCAGTGGTGGTCCGTCACACTTATGACGGAACGTTAATTTGACCGTTACTTTAACCCTAATTCTGAATCGGGTTGGGTTAAATCGGTAATCTTTATAAGTACTTCGTATTTGATCCGAAATGAGATTTTAAGAATAAAAGTGAGCGGGTACACTCATTGTAACCGTTCCATGACCTTTGATTTTTCTACTTCCCCAAGATTCAAAGAACCTGAACTGAGTTATCCTATTTGAGACTCCTCGACTCCTCCATCATTTTTCTATTTAAGCTAGGTCATTATTTCCCCATCCCCATCACAAACTAAAGAGTAACAAAAGTGATAGAAGTAGCAAGTAGTTCAGTCTCTGAAGTCTCTAGCAAGTAGAATACTGCAACATCAAGGTATGAGCATTTATTTCTCTCCTCTTGTTCATTTGAAAAGTAAGGGCATGGATTGTTTCATGATTTGGTCTAATGGTGTTGAGTTTGAATGATTTATGCTTAAGTTTGATTTAGTGGATGAAGTCTTGCTTAAAATATGGTTTTAATGCTATTTCTCAAGCTAAAAATTGATTTGATCTTAAGCTGAGCTAAAAATCAGTCGAACCCATAAATGTGCCTGAGGACAAAGGTCTGACGGTTAACATGGCAGACTGTCAACTTTATGATGGACCAACAAGTTGACCATCCTAAAGGCCAAAGACAATGAGTTTCTGGATTGTATTTGACGGTCAAATTGGTGGACCGTCACGTTTTTGACAGACCACCAAGTTGACCTTCCCAAAACTCAAAAAAATAAAACATATTGGATAAAGCTAACGGTGGATCTGACGGACCGTCCCACCACTGGTGGACCGTCAAATCTCCCTTCAGGACTCACTATAAACTATTTTTGCCTTTGTTTTACCTTGCACTAATTTCTTAATCCATTGTTAGGTCACATGGCTCGTAAAAATACATAAACCAAGGGAGGAAAATCTCAGTGAGGTAGAAACACATCCACACCGGCCTATAACACTAGGAAAATGGAAAGAGAAGCCATCATAATCCCCCAGTCTGAGGAGGGGAGTGACAATATCATTAGTTTTACCAATTTAAGCCTAGGTAGAGCGACAGTTGCTTCAACTCAACCATCACCTATAGAAGGTAAAATTGAAGCGGCTAATGTGGAGAACCAAGGAGAAGTTCCTGAACCTGAATTTGACAGCGTGATCGGACGGAAGGATCCCCAACTATGAGATGCTATTAGGTGGAAAATTGAGGGAGCATAAAAAGAGTTTTATGATGGCTTACATCCCACTGCTCGAGGGATCCGGAGATCATTCTCTGAAGAACATCAGATTATGGCCATAGAGCTTCATGAATATCCAGAACTAGAATGCTAATTCAATGATTATGGATTGGTATGGATGAGCACACCACCAGGGTTGTACCAACCAAATTGGGTAAGGGAATTCTTTGCAAATTATATTTGTCTGGTAAAAGTTGAATGTTCGAAGGGGACTCTGATTTTGAATAGACAAAACAGGGAGTCTGTTCCAGTCTAAGGAGTTGTTGTTGATATCTTGGCCCAAACTATTAACAGAATATTATTTGGGCCAGCATACGAAGCTCCACCTACTATCCTTGATTTCAAATATAGAATGAGAAATCCTTTGGGCTAGAGACGTTGGGCAGCATCGTTGATTACTGATGATGGAAATCCATCCTGGGCAACTAACCCCTAAGAACGCATTGCAAAATTCACACTTAGTTTCAAGGCTAAGTTCTGGTGGGTTATTGTTCGATTGAGGTTAATACCAACTAAAGGAGATGGAAACCTGGATAATCACCGGGTCGTGATGGTAGCCATTCTGGTTTTAGGTTTTGACATTGATTTCAGCCAGCTAATTGCAAATGAGATGTTTGTGAGGGCATATAAGTAAATTACTTCCATACCTTTCCCATGTTTGATTATTACATTATGGAAACAAGCTGGTGTGTCGCTGATTCAAGGCGTGGATAATAAAGTTTCAGCCACTCATAAAAAGGACATTGAGAAGTCCAGAGATGAGTCGAAATTTGATATTCGGGTGAACAAGCCTCCAGCACACCAGTCTAATTCTGCACCTATTCCCGAAGCCCCAGAAATACCTGAAGGTATGCCTTTACCCATTACCACATATGTGCATCCTGATTATGTGCCCCAGGGTACGTCTGTAGGATCAGATTCTACGCAGTTTGCTAGTGGAGCAGATTTTTTGAAATACAAATTCAACCCGGTGAATTTTGTCAAAGTTGTGAAAAATCAAAAGAGGTTCCAGAAGCAGTTAGAAAAGGGGGCTGGAGATTTCAAACCTTTTGTGGATGAAATCATGGCCAAAGCAGTCAGGCCATTTCAAACTATTCAAGTGAGGATGGATAGCATGAAAGCTCGCATCAACAAAAGGCTAGATTCACTATCTCTTCATGATCTTGCCAAGCTCATGGCTGAATTTGAGCAGGCAAAGGCTGACATAGCTTAGTTAAAGAAGAAACAATCACAACCGCCTGTATTTGATCTAACTCTAGTAGTAAGTGATGATGATGAGGTATTCTGGATCTGATGGTAGACCAGTGAAGGATAAAGGCAAGCAGTAAAAGGATGAACAAGCTGCAAGGAAAGAATAAAAAAGGCAAAAGAGAGAATCAATGTCACCTGAGGAGTTAGACTAGCACAATCTGAGGAGAGCTGTGAAGATATCTAAGAAGGAAGCTAAAAGAAAGCAAAGAGAACAACAAAATAAAGTGGCAGGAGTTTCTCCTAGTGCTTCCCCAGAAAGGGGGCGAAGTGTAGGTTTAATTTAGGAAACCATCCCTCAAAATGTCGAGGGTGAATTTATGAGTGCTCCTACCACCATAGGGGCTAATATTTTGTAGGGTGAGCATGACGGAGAATCACCGCATTTGACAGATGCCTTAGAGGAGTGAGAGGCCACGTAAATATCCCATTTCTCATGTACAATAATTTATTGCTTTGAGGACAATGCATAGTTTTTTGTGTAGGGGTAGGGGTATTTACACCATGGTTTGATGTTGTTGATGATATTCTAAATCCAATCATATGCTATCTAGTAGAAGTGGCATGTCTAGGTTGTTTTTATTTTTGTATTTATATCTGTAAAGCGTAATGTAAATACAAGTGTTTAATCTATGAATTGGTTTTGCTTCAGCACTTAGTTGTAAATATAGAGAATAAATGATGTTGGCATAAGACGTTGAACATGTGTCTTTAATTATTTACTTTTTCAGTTAAGCATGTGAAAATAACCATCAATAATTCTGTATTCAGCATTGGTCTGTAAAAAAAAGTGCATGAATCATGTAATGAACATTCGGAGAATTGTAAGGGTTGTTTAACTTCGATGCTTGTGGGTGTGAGGATTTACTTGAAGTTCTTTCATAGGATAAGAACTAGAACTTGCCCAAGCCATGGATACAGTCTTCTAGTGTAGTCATTAGGATAGGATAACAGGCCTCCTTAATGTTCTAAACCTTCTAACCTTAAGAAGCAACCCGTTCTGAAAGATTGTTCCTGTTTGAACCCATCTTATACCTCTAAGAGTTGGTTTAACCTCCTGCCCCTGTTAGTAACTCTCCATAGGACTTTAACATCCAGCTCTAAACTTAGCCAATGCTAACATTGTATATTTTATCTAAGATAAAGAATCCAAGTTGAGGGTGGCTAATGTGGACAAAAATCTTTAAAAAAAAAGACATAAGTAGCAGATTGAGGGTGAAAATATGCTAATGCAAGGAGAGCTAAGTTTCAATGAATCACTTCACCCGGAAACATACCTCCCTAATCCTAAACCTTGTTGTAAGCCTTGAAAATACCTGTTTGATCCTAGTGAGTCAACCGTGAGGATATGTTGTATGGCCAGGTCAAGCCTATGGATGCTTAGGCTATGTTTGATTTTTTTTTCTAAGTATGAGAGTTGGATAGTGTCCACATTGTATAATGAGTGGTAGACTTCTTTGTTGTGAGGGCAATCGAAGTTTTACTAAATTTTCTTTTATCCGTGGGATGTAACATTCATGTTTGTGTGCTGAATTGTAAAAAATACTGGGTGTGGATTTTATTGTGTTAAATGTATGAGATTAAGCTGATAAGTGAATGTTTGCATAAGAGAATATTTCAATGGTTGGTTTCCTGTCATTTTATTGTTCATGTGCGCAAGTTGGTGTTTCATTTCTTGAGGACAAGCAATGATCTTAAGTTGAGGGTGTTGATGTTCCAGTGTTTTACGGAACATTTAGCATCTTTTTCTTAGGAAAATTGTATGTTTTCAAGAAACCAAAGTTATATTTAATGAAGGTTTTTAGTGTTTTGGTGAAAGGAGATGACCATAGAAGAAAACTGGAAAAGTAGCAGAAAAAGGGAATTAACGATCAAAATAACGGACTGTCAGATATGGGATGGACCACCATACTGACCGTCTGCTCTTATCCAGAAGCTTCCTTCCAAAAAGACTCCGCAACAGTAAAGATGGCAGACCGTCATTCCATCGATGGACCACCAGGTGTACCATCAGTTCTTATCTAGAAGTTGCCTTCCAAAAGGACTCCGCGAAGGTAAAGATGGCCGACTATCAGTCCATCGATGGACCGCCAGGTGTACCGTCAGTTCTTATCCAGAAGTTGCCTTCCAAAAAGGCTCCGCGATAGTAAAGATGGCGGACCATCAGTAAATCGATGAACTGCCAGGTCTACCGTCAGATGTTATCCATAAACTGCTATTCAGATAAGTCAAGTGACGGGAAAGATGGTGGACCGTCAGATCTTAGATGGTTCATCATATCGATCGTCAAATGGGATGCGGTGTTTCCATTTTTAAATTTTAAATTCTTTTTTTTAGCTAGGATATAAATACCAACTTTTAGGGTTAAGAATGTATCTTTTACCTTTTATAATTTTTCTTCTAATCTATTGAACTTCTTGGTATCCAAGTACTTTGGGGAATTTTAGTATCAAATAACTTATCATTGAAGATTCAAGATCTGATTATCGGGATTCTTTGTAAGTAGACATTCCATTTATTAATGAATAATACAAGAATGAATTCTTTATCTTCTATGAAGTATTATGGCTAAATCTCATATCTATGGTTATGAGATCCTTAATGTGAAATACACCTATGGGTTGGGAATCAATTTTAGTTCCATAATTGAATAGCATTGCTTAAACCTTTCTTCAATTTCATGACTTTTCTTGGTTGCAAACTTGAAGAGTAAGCCCTAGAACACCACTTGTCTGAGAGGAAAGTGTTTATGGGGAAAGGAAGATGTTTACATGAATTCTATGGGCCTTAACCTTTAGAGTAATAGCTAATTCCCTAATAGGATTAGCTTACCTGAGAACTAGGTTGAAAGAATAAGGCATCCTATGAGTTGGAGAGAATTATAGGATAATTTATCCATTTAGGTTGAGAAACTAATGGATATAGAATAGGATTTAACCTTTTTTGCAATTGAATGTTTTAAGTGGAATTCATAAATAATTCACAACCCAAATGATGTTGGCTTTTTGGTGATCATAACCCTGGTTTGATTAATCTCATAAAGTTACAAAATAAGGAGAAAATCATTAGTTGAACGAATCTTGTTATAATTTATCATTTTTCAAATTAAAGAGAAACTAAACCCCTATTTTGGTTAAGAAAGTCTGATCAATAGTCTAATAACAGCTACGACACTAAGTGAGCACAGTATTCCCTGTGGGATTCGACACCCAACCGAGTTGGGTTCTATATTTGATAGTGGCCGCTTAAATTCTCGTAAGAGAGTTGTAATTTGGGTGTATCAGTCACCCGTCAATTCAGGCTTTACACCCTTAGTCCGTTGGACATTTTATTAGTTTAATGGATCCACACAACCACCGTTAGTACCCATAGCATGGTATTAACACCCTTCAAACTAGGGTTATAGGTTGGACTCAATTATCTCAAATTAGGGAATGTCGGTTAGATGATACCTCCCACAATCTTAGCTACAGTCTCAGTTACAGTCCTCGTTCAGATATTCAATCTTAGGGTTGTTTGACCAAAGAACACAAATTTCAATTATTTATGTATTTTAGTTTACAAATTTTACTCAGTTCACGTTATATGCTTGGTCATGCATCCTCAGTATCTATAGATTTTCATGTATCTTCAGTATTTATGGATTTTTATGCATACTTAGTATTTATAGATTTCCAGATATTCCTACTACCTACAAATTTTATGCTCCCTATTCTATACTTCATGCTTTACATGCATATTTAGTTAATTATTAGTTCTACTCATAAAACCATGCATATCAGCCTACCTCATTTAGCATACTAGTATATTAAAAGTACTGATCATATACCTTTTATTTTGTGATATAATCTTTTATATCATAGGTTCTGACACTAAGTTCCCTGCTCGTGATTAGACTTATTAGATCCTAAGCAGTAGCAGTGTGAGTCCTCATACTTTGAGGATAGGCTTACTTTATTTCATGTCTTAGTTTAGTAGTTAGTTGGAGTTAGTTGGGGCCTTTCCCATCAAATTATAGTCATTTAGTTTTAGAGTCTTATCAGACATTAGACTCAGTTATTCATTATTCAGACATTACAGTTAGTTATCTAGTTTATCAGTATTTTATCAAATTCAGTCAGTTATTTCTATAGACTCATATTTTAGTTTTGAATTCAGTTATTAAAACCTTATCGCATGTCAGTATTCTTCTGCATTTATGATCATATTATCCAGTGTTCACAGCAGGTACCAGCTCATGGGTTAGTTTGTGGTCCCTCGGGACTATAAGCGTCGTGTGATGCCCAGGGTGTACACTCACGATGTTATAAACTTGGTATCAGAGCCTAAGGTTTTAATGTGTTCTAGGAAGTCTAAAAGCTGCATCAAGTTGAGTCTTGTGCATGGGCGGTAGCGTACCGCACTTATGGATGAGAGGCTACAAGGAATTTCGGAATAAGTTTCCCTTCTTTCAATAATCATGTCATGCGAGTTAGAATGAGCTTAATTTAAACACCTTGTTTAATCCATTTCTTCCTTATTCTTATAGAACATGTCATCTAAGAAGAACGAAAGAAGAACAAGAAACCAGCCAGCCCCTCAGCCCATCTAGGCAAATCCTCTAGACAAGCATGTCTCTCACATAGAATTCAGAGCTACGTTCACTACTCTAGCAAACTCTGTAGTAGCACAAAATGAACGACCAGCTGCTATTTCGGCTAGCCCAGTGGCCAATATTATTGCAACCAGAATTTTGAATTTAACCTGAATGAATCCTCATTTTTTCACAAAATCTAAGTTTGAAGATGATCCATAAGAATTTTTAGATATGGTTCAGAACATCACAGCTGCTATGGGGTTGAGATCTAGTCAGACTGTTGAGATGGCTACATAATAGTTGCAGGATGTAACCCATACTTAGTTTAAGCAGTGGGAGGTTGATAGAGGTGTAGATGCAGGGCTTGTAAAATAAGATATTTGCCATAACTTTCTTAGACAAATTTTTCCCATTAGAGTTGAGAGAGGACAAGGTGTTAGATTTTATTAAATTGAGACGAGGCAGCATGAGCTTGAGGGAGTACTCCCTAAAGTTTACTCAAATAGCTAGATATGCTCTTCATGTGGTAGCTGATAACAAGTATAAGATGAGTAAGTTTGTGTCTAGTATATCTAATAGTGTGGTTAAGGAGTGTAAGACTGCAATGCTGATTAGTGAGATAGACATTTCTAGGCTGATGGTCCATGCTCAACAGATAGAGGAGCAGAAGATTAATAAGAGGGAGAGAGAAAACAAGAGGGCTAGGACAGGTAGTTTTAACTTCAGTTAGCCAAAGTCAGAGGGTGATACCTGTCCTCAGTTTAATTAGAGGTCTTCAACCTTAGCACCTTCTTCAGCTAGTGCTCCCGTACCCAAATTCAAAAATTATAATAGGGATAAAGCACCTGGCTTTAAGTCCTAGGTCAGTGTTAGTAGTGCTCGTACAAATCCTCTATGTCAAAAATATTGCAGATATTGTTAGGGTGAGCATAAAGAGGGTAGTGATGTGTGCTTCAAGTGTGGCAAGTCAGGCCATCGAATTCGAGAGTGTTGGGTAGCTGCTCAGAAAGGTAGGGATTTGCGCTAACAAAGCTAGTTTAATTTGTTCTCAGTTACATCCGGTCGCCCAACTCAACAAGGTACCGCTTCCAGTGCTACTAGGGTTTAGTGGCTAAATGTATTATATGATCTTCAGTCTCGCTAAGATCAGGAAAATTATCCTAACGTAGTTACTGGTATGTTGTAGGCCTTTCACTTATATGTTTATGCCTTACTAGACCCTGGAGCTTCTCTTTCTTTTGTAACTCCATATATAGCCATCAATTTCAGATTTGTCCCAAAACTCTAGCAAAGCCTTTTTAGTGTCTACCTCGGTAGGCATTTCAATTATAGCCAAAAAGGTATATAGGAACTTTCCAATCACAATATCTTAGAAAATCACTTCAGTTGATCTCATGGAGTTAGAGATGACATATTTTGACGTCATTATCAGCATGGATTGGCTCCACTCATGCTATGCCTCAGTGGATTGTAGAAATAGAATAGTACCTTTTCAATTCCCAAATGAACCATTCCTTGAATGGAGGGGTAGTACCACAGCTCTTAAGGGTCAGTTGGTTTCGTACCTTAGAGCAAGAAAAATGACATCGAAGGGGTGTATTTACCATTTTTGTCTGAGTCAAAGGCTCTAACTCAAAACCTTTGACTCTTGAATCAATTCCAATAGTAAATGAATTCTTAGATATATTTCTTGAAGATCTTCCTAGATTTCCTCCAAAAAGGGAAATCGACTTCAAAATAGACCTTCTTTCAGATACTTAACAAATATCTATTTTGCCATAAAAAATAGCTCTAGCAGAACTCAAGGAGTTGAAAGAATACTTAAGGGATCTTCTATATAAGGGATTTATTAGACCCAGCGTCTCCTTGTAAAGTGCATCTGTTCTATTCGAGCGTAAGAAAAATGGTTCTCTTAGAATGTGCATAGCCTACTGTCGGATGAACAAAGTCATAGTCAAGAACAGATGTCCACTTCCAAGAATCAATGACTTGTTTGATCAACTTTAGGCTGCCAGCGATTTTTCAAAGATAGACCTCAGATCAGGCTATCATCATCTTAGAGTCAGGGAATGTGACAATCCAAAAATAGCTTTTTGAACTCGGTATGGTCACTTTGAGTCTCTAGTTATGTCCTTTCGTCTCATGAATACCCCATCAGCCTTTATGGATTTGATGAACCAAGTGTTCAAAAAGTACTTGGACATGTTCATCATAGTCTTCATTAGTGGCATTCTTATTTACTCCCATAGCCAAACTGATCATGCAGACCATCTCAGAATAGTATTACAAACTCTTAGAGCTCACCAACTATTTGTTAAATTCAGTAAGTGTGAATTCTGGCTAAGATCAGTAGCTTTCCTTGGCTATATTATTTTTGGTGATGGCATTAGAGTTGATCCTCAAAAGACTGGAAAGTTAAAAACTATCCTAGACACATCTCTCCATCAGACATCAAGAGTTTCTTAGGTTTAGCTGGCTATTACCATTAGTTTGTTAAAGGATTTTATTCTATTACATCCCCCATGTCCAGATTGACTCAGAAGAAAGTTAAGTTTCAGTGGTCAAATTTCTGTGAGAAGAGTTTTTAGGAGTTGAAGACTCGACTCGCCTCAGCCCCATTTCTTACCTTGCCAGTTAGTTCAGATTGGTTTGTTGTGTGCTGTTATGCATCCAGAGTAGGTTTAGATTGTGTACTCATGCAGAGAGGTAAGGTCATATCCTATGCCTCTAGACAACTTAAACCCCATGAGAAGAATTACCAATTCATGATCTTGAGTTAGCAGTAGTAGTATTCGCCTTAAAGATTTGGAGGCATTACTTTTATGGGGAGCACATTGATATTTTCACTGACCATAAGAGCCTACAATATTTTTTCACTAAAAATATTTAAATCTGTATTAGAGAAAGTGGTTAGAGTTATTGAAGAATTATGACATGACTTTTTTTTATCATCCGAGCAAGGCCAATATTGTGGCTGATACTCTCAGTAGGTTAATTATGGATATTGTTGATCATGTTGAGGATGGAAAGAAGAAGTTAGCTCAGGAATTTATTAGCTTGCCCGACTAGGTGTCCACCTAGTTGATTCAGTCGAAGGTGGTGTATGGGTGCAGCGTAGCTCAGAATCATCTCTAGTTTTTAAGGTGAAAGAAAAGCAAGATAGAGATCAAAGTTTAGTTTAGTTGAAAGAATCAGTTAGAGATCAAAAAGTGGAGGTTTTCTCCTAAAGGAGAGATAGTGTGTTGCTCTGTCCGGGTAGATTGTATGTTCCTGTTGTAGATTACTTGAGGTAATGAATTCTTATAGAGGCTCATGGTGCACATTACTCTATTCATATAGGGGCCACTAAGATGTACTGTGATTTACAGAAGATCTATTAGTGGAGTGGGATAAAGAGGGATATCGCAGAGTTTGTGGCTAAGTTCTCTATATGCCAGCAAATTAAGATTTAGCACCAGAAGCCTAGTGGATATTTCTACATGGAAATAGGAGGAAGTTAACATAGACTTTATGATGGGTTTGCTTCATACTCATCATTAGCATGATTTTATTTTTGTTATCATATACCGGATAACCAAATTAGCTTATTTCTCGTAAGTCCATGCCTCTTATTCAGCTGAGGACTATGCCAAGCTCTATCTCAGAGAGTTGGTCATGTTAAACGGTGTTCCCTTATATATCATCTAAGATAGAAGTATCCAGTTTACCTCTTACTTTTGGAAAGAATTACAAAACTTTATTGGTACCAAAGTCCATCTTAGTACAGCTTTCCACTCTCATATAGATGGTCAAGCAGAACGGACTATTCAGACTCTAGAAAATATGTTGAGAGCATGCATTATTGATTTTAAAGATAGTTGGGATGACCACTTGTCTTTGGTTTTATTCGCATATAATAACAAATATTATTCCAATATCTGTATGGCTATATTTGAGGCTCTCTATGGTAGAAGATGTAGGGCTTGACTTGGTTTTTGATGTGTTAGAGAAGGTTCAGTTAATCAAAGAAAGGCTTAGGGCTGCCCAGAGGCAACAAAAATCATATGCAGATGTGAGGAGAAGAGATCTCAATTTTGAGGTCGATGATTTTGTTTACTTAAAAATCTCTCCCATGACAAGAGTGAAGAGATTTGGCTAGAAAGGGAAACTCAGTCCCCAATATGTTGTCCCTTCAGAATTCTCAGTCATTTTGTAAAGGTAGCTTACGAGCTTGAGTTTTCTGTAGATTTAGTCTCAGTACACCCAGTGTTCTATGTCTTATTATTGAAAAAGTGTATTGGTCTTCCAGCTGTAGATTTTTCCTTAAAAAGTGTAGATATTCAGAATAGTATTTCCTGTGAGGAAGTTCTAGTCAAAATTCTTGATCATCAAGTTCATATACTAAAGAACAAAGAAGTTCCATTGGTCAATGTTCTTTGGTAGAATCAGTCCAATGAGGGAGCGACTTGGGAAGCAGAGGCAGATATGCGGACCAAGTACCCTCATCTTTTCTCCATGAATCCATATTCAGTATAGGGTACTAATCTTCTTAATATTTCTCTCTATCATGCTCAGTTTCAGTTTCACATCATGTTCACGTCAGTCGTGCATTCATAGGTCGGTTCAGTCATGCATTCCATGCATCAGATATGCATGTTCAGGGTGTAAGATTAGTCCATCGGTTTTCCCTCAACTTAAATAGTCTCATTTGAGAATGAATGATCCCAAGGAGAGATATTATAATACCCCGTATTTCCTAAGCATAATCTAAGTTCCAATGCATGAGTATTCATATATAAAATTGTATAAATACTTATTATCTACTAGTTTAGAGCTTGACATTGCGTACAAAATTGAATTATCTTTCCAACGATATAAAATTCGCCCAAATTTAATAATCGGGTAAAAAGTTATGGTGATTTTAAGTTTCAGTTATTAAACACCGTCATTTTAACCCTTAGCGCATCGTGGAGCCAGCCTAGATTAAAATTGTCAAAAACCAGTGGACCTCCACGATGTTGGCTTGTTGCTCCATAGGCTCAGTTCAGAATTGTCAATTTCCAGTAATCCCACGTGATACCACCATGTCGTGGTAAGATTCCATGTCGTAAACAAGGTGGCAACGTGATTGTGCTACATCATGCTACTATGCATTTTCCCAATTGTCCAATTCTAGTGACATGGCATGATAGCGCCGCTTCGCACCAGCCCATAAATCAGGAATTTTTCAGTAATTCCGAGTTTTAAATCTCAGGGCATTAAAGTCTTTTTCCCCTCACCTCAGTCAACCTTTAACATGAAATTCCCCTCTAATTAACATATTACAACATTATTCACTCAATTTTTCCTCAAATTGAAGATCTCTCTCTCTAAAATACAAACCCTAGCTCTCAAGAATTAAGGTAAATCCCAAGAACTTCTACAAGAACTCATCAGATTAAGGTATGTCAGATGTTCATCCATGGATTACTTTCATCCATGGAGTCCAAGTATCCTATTTAAATTACAAAATTGTTATCTTTTCAAGTTAATTGATTTTAAATTGTGATTTCACCCATGAATCTCCATGTACTATTGATTTTTATACCATGATTCAATTAAGTTATTGTTGTAATTCAATCCTCCATGTTTTAGTATTATTATTTATTGAACTAAACCATTATTGAATACTATTATGTCCAATTCATGCTATTTCTATAATTTCCATGACATTCCTATGATTGTTTTAAACCATGAACTACAAGTGTTTGATAAAATGCCTACAAGAGTGATTGATTTAATAAAAGACTTCATGCTTTGTCCCCCAAGCTTTAGTTTCATTTTACCATTGTTGCTTTTAAGTCCTGGGGGTATTTAATACCCGATAGCCATAGATGTTTATGTAGTCTAGTCTCAGTACATTACACAATAGTCTTCAGAACATACTATGAGCATTATCAGAATAGTTAGTTACTAGTTAGTTAAACTCAGAACAGTTTAGTATTTCATTGTCTTTCAGTTGGGAGTAGGATTTAGTACCGAGCGAGTGTAGGGATGGCCGCTTCCCCGTCAGATAGGCAGAGTCATTAGTAGTAGTCCCTATACTTTTGAACAATATAGCCAACATAGGACATCAAAAGTCACCTGTCAGATTAGGCTTGACTATCTCGCAGGGGTCACTCGTTAGTTCAAGCATGACACCCTTAGTCCTTTGAACATTATATCAGTTTAGTGGATCCATACAGCCAGCGTTAGTACCTGTGGAATGGTATTAAATCCCTTTCAACTGGAGTTACAAGTTGGACCGTAATTATCTCAAATTGGGGAATGTCGGTAAGATGATACCTCCCACAGTCTTAGATACAGTCTCAGTTACAATCCCAACTCAGTTATTTAGTCTTAGGGTTGTTTGATCAAAGCATACATATTTCAGTTCTTTCAGTATTTTAGTTTACAGATTTTACTCAGTTCATGTTTATACTTGGTCATGCATCCTAAGAATCTATAGATTTTCATGTATCTTCAGTATTTACAGATTTTCATGCATACTCAGTATTTTTAAATTTCCACATAATCCCTGTAGCTACAAATTTCATGCTCGCTATTCAGTACTCAAGCTTTCTATGCATTTTCAGTTAATTATTAGTTCTTTTCATGAAACCATGCATATCAGCCTACCTTATAACATAGGTTCTCATGCTCAGTTCCCCACTCATAATTAGACTTATAAGATCCTCAACAGTAGTACTAGTGAGTCCTCATACATCGAGGACAAGCTTACTTCATTTCATGCGTCAGTTTAATAGTTAGTTGGAGTTAGTTAGGACCTGTCCCATTAACTTACAGTCATACAATTTTAGAGGCTTATCAAACATTAGAGTCAGTTAGTCAATATTTAGACATTACAGTTAGTTATGTAGCTTATCAGTATTTTATCAGATTCAGTAAGTTATTTCTATAGACTCCTATTTTAGTTTTGAATTCAGTTATTAAAAACTTATGGCATGTCAGTATTCTTCCGCATTTATGATCATGTTATCTAGTGCACACAATAAGTATCAGATCATAGGTTAGCTTGTGGCCCCTCGGGACTGTAAGCACCGTGTGATGCCCAAGGTGTACTCTCGGGGTATTACAATTAGTGGTTAGATCACTAGCATAAAACTCATGGATAAAGTTAACATAATGACATGGTCAACAGTTCAGATCATTCAAAACCAATGCACATAGTCAAATGCATAGATATATATATATATTTCATGCTGAGATAGGGAACAAGGTTTAACATAGGCTTTAAAACATTAGCTTGGATTGTGTATCTCAACCTTCATAATTGTATCCACGGGCTGTATGGGCCCCAACTCTCACCCCTTTGTCGGGTCCTAGTGCATTTACCCATATAAACCATAGAATGATATCATATATATGTCTAGGGACTCGAACCTTCCAATCATATACTAAGGTGACTTAAGAATCCGATCAAGTGATGATTTATGGGGGACTAGAACCTCCTGAATCATGTAATAATAATAAGGAGGACATAAACCTACCTAGTCACTTGACCCCTGTATCGACAAATGTGGTTTCTAGCATCGGTAACTCCGACCTCCACTTTCACAACTCATCTACACAACCCCCATTAAAGTCCAATTAAAACAGATATCACATAATCCTATTCAATGAACCATAATACACATTTTGTCATACATTGTTGGTATCTCATACAAAATCTACCTTTAAGGTAAGAAAAACATTCTTAAACAGTTACATCACTTGGGGAAATTCACAACCCCCCTCCCTCCTTGGTCCAATTTTAAAAATTCCCACATTTCTCATAATTAACAGGCAATTTCATATTTTGGATTTTGGGTCATAACCACTTCAAAAGTGACAATTTTGAGAGAAACAAAATTCCCTAATTCATTCACCACACCCATGCGCCCATAAGTTAATAACCATAATTAAAGAATGAAAAATTCTATGTAAATCATAGGAAAACATTGTTCAAAAACAAGCATTCAAAATCCTCAACCCTTGTTATAAAACCAAGATGAATATCTCATGAACAATACTTTAAAACATTTTATTTTAAAATATTAACAATGAGGAAATTGTAACATTCCTTAAATACAACGAAATTTTGAGAGAAATTGACCCTTGAGCCCTTAGATAACCAACTTGATAAAACACTAGTTTGACTTGCTTTAGGGAATTTAGAGAGCCATTTGAAGTGTTTAAGAAGTTACTTAGATTATTTTTTGAGTTCTAGTGATACCCTAAAGGGGTTATAAGATATGGGTTTCAGTTTGGATTAAAGTAAAAATTTTCAGAATGCCCTTAACTTAAAATCTGAAAAAGTGTTGCCATTTTTTACGAGTCAGCCGTTGACTTATAGCCACTCCTTACAACTTATCACCATGAGTCATAACCAAGACTGTCTCTTGGACCCCTACACACTTTTGACCCTATGACTCAATTGATACTACCTTAGTGAGACCCAACGACTCATAGGGTCCAGTCGTAGTCAACATAAAACCCAATTGTGTAAACACTGGATATCATATGATTTGCACACAACGACTCGTAACAAGTCCTTATGGATCATAGTAAGGAACTCGTATAGGAACCGCTAAGACACATTATGGCTAATTAAATGAGTCATTGTCATGGAAAAAAGCTCAGAACTTAGAAGATTTTTCTAGGACCAAAAAACCAAGGAGTTACATACTCCTTCCTAAGGATCATTCGTCCTTGAATGATAGGACAATTCATTTATTAGCATGTTTTGAATCCACATACCACTACTCTTGCCTTTAACAAAGACAGAAAATAAAGATTACAAGGTAATCTCCATTTCTTTTAACAAAGTCAGAAAACAAAAAAGTCAAGGAATACACATACCTTAAGAATGATTATCTGGAATAGGAAACAAGAATGGCTACTTGGACTTTATGTCCTCCTCGGCTTCCCACGTAGCTTCCTCAACCTCTTGATTTTTGATAACGCTCAACTTACCTATCAATATAAGTGCAAGATGGTCATTGTAAATATAAAAACCCAACAACTGTGGGGTCAAATCCTTGAGGAACAATGTGAGTGGAGAATGGGTAAGCTCAAAATGAAAGCACTTACTAAATTCAAAACTAAGATACAAATATGAAAGAATTTGGAGGGTTTGAGTGAATAATAAAACTAGTTTTCATAGATGGACTTTCAAAGAACAAAATTGGGGCTACGAATGATTAGAGTATAATCAATTAAAATGGATCTTGGGACTATGCTTTCCTAGGGGCAAGTTATGCATGGGAACATGATGATTTGGTGCAAATTCTAAGCATTGATGAGGTGGTAGGCTAGGTTTAAACTACTTGAGGATAGTTCTTCAAGAAAACCTTAATGATGTCACTCATTGACTCTTTTGAGTACCTAACAAGCGTGTCAATTAAAACCACCCAATACCCCAATTAGGCACACCTATTTCTAGGACGGTACCCAAGGGATAGTAAACCTCATAATCGCCCTTATGTCTAAGATAGTGAAAATTAGCAAACTAAACCCAATAATTATTTACTATTGCCTTGGTTCCTACATCTCTCTTTCAAGGATGGTTTGGGCTTTTAAGATCTTTGAGTTTTTAGCCACAAACCTATTTTGGGTATTTGGGCTCTCACCCATAATCCCAACCGATTTACTCAAGAACTAGTACAACCAAACGCCAATAAATTAGGATATAAACAAATGAATCATAACCCATACATAAATGCACCCTATTCTAACATAATCCCAAGGGGAAGAACGGGCTACACATAAGAGTAATAAGAGAGATATACCCAATAATATCCATTGATTAGATTTATAAAATACTAAGTGAATGTTACTTCAAAATTTGAACTTTAACAAATCTTCAGTGGGAAGTAGCTAATCCTTCACTTGGAAGCTACTCCAATGTATTCTTCAGCCAAAATTAATATAATGATTGTCCTCCAAAAATTAGAAACTAAGGTGCAAACAAAGTTCTAATAATTGGGAATTAATTCAATCCTCTCAAGAGATAGGGTTTTGAGTCTATATAAAGACATTTGGGATCAACTGCTTCCATTTAAGATTTTGCCCTTGGGCTGAATTTTCTGCTAGGTCGCATTTACGGTATCTTGTCTGCATGTGTGGCTACCACGACTACAGCTAGAACCACGCAATCACTGTATGTTTGACCTTTTTGACTAACCGCAAATGCGGTAAGTGAGGCTATGTCTGCTCCAGGTCATCAAACTACACTTCTTTCCCTCTTTTGAACTTTTTTAGCTCGTATTTACAAATTTTCATTTCAATACCTTTGTTCCTAGAAAATGTGGATATTAGTGCACATAATTACAAATATTGCCCACTTATTCATTTGAAACATGGTAATGTGCACGAATGTTAAGTGCAAATAAGTGGTAAATTCACCACTCATTAAAAACCCCCAATTTAGAGCCTTGTATGTCCTCAAGAAACACTACCTCTTACCATGACAATGTACATCTATGCTAAAAGTAGATGACCCAATGATCACAATGGCGCCAAGCTTAGTTACTACCTCAAATAGCTCTTCAAACATGGGCAAAGATATTCCCAACACCCTTCAACATAAAATACAATATTCAAGGGTGAAAAAGATTTCAAAGAGCAACAATGCAACATTTACGAATACTCTAGAAGTGACTCACTTTTTTGACCTCAACTACACTATACTCCTTTTGCCTCTTTTCTCGGGAGATGAAAAAATCACTCACCTCAACTTGTTCACAAGCATCCCCACAGGAAGGAAAATTTCATACACCAAGCTACAGAATATGCAACATAGAATTTAAGTTCAAAACTCTCCCCCTCATAAGAACTCTCTATGCCAACATGTGTAATACCATAGGCTTGCCCCTATTTTCAATCGCCACAACAATGAATGTAAATGGTTGGAGATCTCAAAGGACTTTTTGAGTTTATAACGTAGGTTCGGGGCAGGGTAGGATATCATTTACAAATGATCATGGCTTATGCCCTACTTGAACATCTACATCACATTTATTTAATCCATATTTCAGTATAGGCAACTTTTTTCTTTTACAAATGTGCCTATATTAATTTCCTTGTTTTGCCCATTTTCTTCCATTTCTTTTTCTTGCAAATTTGATGCAATTCTTTCCTTTTTTGGGTCCTTTCATCTTCTATTCATCTGTTTCAATGCTTAAGCACATCGCCACTCATTATCAACTTTGTGGCCCAAATTTACTTCTTTCACTCGTTACCACCCCCCAACTTAGGCTTTTAGTCTCAAGTTGCATTTTTAAGTTCAAGGGGGATATGGTTCAAAAGAGTGATAAAAGTTAAATAGCTCACGGCTTGTAATACGTTCACCAAGGAAAGGTTCAAAGGCTCAAAGTGGGTGACTAAGGATAAAATCTATGCAAGATTAGGCTTTTTAGGCTAAAGTGGACTTCTAATGTCACAAACATGGCCTAAGATCATCTCACCAACCAAATAGAACCATAATTTATCCTTGAGAGACTAGTGGGACAAGTTCTAGATGACCCAAGTACACATGAGATTGATACAAATAAACTCACTGCACAAGGCATACAAATTTTCAAAGGGGTCTCAATTGCCCCTCCCGCTAGACACAAAATTGGAGTACCTATAAATATTTACAATCGAAAAATTTTGGAGTCACAAAAAGATAAAAAGTTTCTTTACAAGGTTGCTCACGTCCATGCCCTTAATTTATTAAATTTTTTGGATGTATAGGGTGTTTGGATATTGCATTTGCACCACACACAATTAGCTAACCAATGAAACAACCCAAGTCTTTGCCTCACATTGCGGCTTCATAAAGGTAAACCGACCATGTGGCTACTCAGACTTCACCAATGACATTAGTGTGATCCCAAATCCACAACGCCAAAGGTACTCAGACCTACCTTTTATTAGTGACTCAAAAATCCAAGTACGACCCTTTTCCCTTAAGAATGTTGTCACTCAATCTATCATAGGAAAAATATCTTTCTATAACACCATAATAAAAATAAAAATAAAGTAAAAAAAAGATCTAAAAATAAATAAAATAACTAATCCACGAAATATGAGCACCATCAGAGTGCCCAAAAATCACAATCCATCCAAGTCAACATAAAGCATCCATAAATAAAAACACAAAATATTTAAGAATGTCTCAAAACCAACAATATAAAATGCAAACACAGGGAAAACAAACCCTAACCCATAGCTTGCAATAACCTTACTGCATAATCATGTAATTAATAGAAGGAGGGAAAAATATGCTCCTTGTGTCGATACTATGTGCTGCTACCTCCTGCAGACTCAGCATCGTTATCACCAGCCTCAGCATTACACTACTCAGTAGGTGCCTCATCATCACTCTCATCTATAGGAGAAGGTAGCTTTTCATAAGGTTTTAGGACCTTCCACAGGCCCTTGACCCCCTTCCAGTTTTTGCTGAAGAACTTGTCTCTCTTCTTCTCCCTTTTTTTCATCTTCTCATGGGAGGTCTAAAGCTCCCTATGAGACTCTACTAGTGATAAATATGCCTTCTTAAGCCTTGCAACTATGGCCTCCTAATTCTTTTGCTCATCTTGATACTTTTCATAGTCTGCGCGGGACACATAAGAATGACATCTAGTAGAGGTCTCTTTCGGCCCCTACGGAAATCCTAAAACTAGCTCCTTGATAACCCTTATGTCCACTCCAATATCCTTCAGAGGCCCAGCAATGGATGGTCTGCATGACTCTGAATCTTCAATTATCGACTAGCCTAAGTTGATTTTTCTCTTCTTTCTCTAACCAGGTGCACCCTCACCTTAAATTTTTAGTAGAAAGATGTGGGGCCTGGGGTGCACACAGGCATCTATAATTTATTTCTCTATCTCTGCCTTCTGTATAGCTTAGTAATAAGGGAAGAAAAGAGAAGAAGTGTACCCCCTTGATTCTTAAAGTACCTCTACTCTAAGATCACAATTCGTCCTACGTCTAAAGTAATGCCAGACAGTATATAAGCCACCATCCTAGCTTACAAGTCTATGGTGGCAGTCATATGTGTGAACGACGATACTCTACGGCAAATTTTATCCAACCAAAGTCTGGCCTCTGCTGTGAATTTGTTCATAGAGATGCCCCTTTTCATGGCAACCCTGGGAAGTTTCTTACCAGGGCATAATAGGTTCATCATCCAGGTCCATGGCTCACTCCTTTTTTCTTGGAATTGAGCCATGTCTTCATTTGAGAGACCATATATTATTTGATCCGTTCTGCTCTAAAATGCACTTCCTTTCCCTAAATTGTCATCATTGAGTTTTTGAGAGAGTCTAAGCTAAGGTTACCATAGAAATCGCACATCAATTTCTCATTAGCATAGAAAGTGTCCGAGGAAAAACACTTCCACTCTGTGGAAGTAAGTCTGGCATGGATTCTCGAGAGTTTCACCTCCACTTTGTCTAAGTAAATACCTCTTTCCGAGAGTAGTTTGGTCCATAAAATGTCACTATAGTAGAGGTTGTGACTTTCTGGATCCATAAAATGGGTGTGGTCGAAGTCTCCCATTAGGCGTGGCTGAGTACCTATAAGCGACACAATCTAGACCATCATTAGCATTCACACACCAAAAATATGCTAGATTAATCATATAAACTCATGTGGCAATGTTATAGTGAGTTTTGGGTGAGAAATGGGCATGTAGAATTTTTTGTCTTAGAAGAAAACTGATCTTTGTTGTGGCGATTGCGGACCCTTGACCAGAATTACAATGCCGCAATTGCGGTCATGATGACCTCGATTATGGAAACTAAGACCAATTTTTACAATCTCTACTACACTGTAACACTAGATTTTAACCTCAAAATGAGTTCCAATCAACCAATAGATTATCATGCTCATGAAACTTCACCCCCAAATGTTTGATTATGCCCTAAAAACAATAAGAAATAAATAAGGAATTCATTGGGGCATTAAATCAAATCCGTGGTGTACACACTAATTTAAGCCTTTTGGCTACTCAATATTTCCCCATCAATGTGTACACCAACTACAACAGCGAACCACAATAATAGCCACAAGCATACATGCATTTAGCATTAGAAATACTATTTAAGGGCTAATCCTAAAAAAAAGTTTCAAGCCTAAAACACACATAAAAACAAGAGAGTTGAGACCACATACCAAGTTAGATGATATAAATTGATTGGATTGCACACTTGAACACTCAACACACAGTTTAGATTTAGAGGAAATTTGAGAGAATTTTGAAAAGAGGTGTGGGGGAGAAATGACAGTCTGATGGTCTTTTAAGCTGGATTAGCCATAATCAAAGTCCAATTTCTACGATTGCATACACTCACTTATCGCGATCCTGATTACACGGCCTATAATCGTGGTAACTAGGACCTATTTATAGGTCCTCTGCACTCCCCTGGTCAATTAAAAATGCAATTATTTCATATCGTGCCTTTTTTAATTTCACTCAAAACTCCATGTAACCCTACAATTTCATGGATTATACATGAACAAAGATAAAATCTTCGACTATCACTTATAATTCTATTTAGAAGATTTGAATCTCCATGTTAACTTTTTCTCTCTAGGAATTAAGCGGTAGGGGGACGGAAGATTCAAATCTTCCAAGATGAAATGTGATAGATAGAGTTACATGGTGGTGCAATTTATATCTCACCACATTAAAGATTTGAACCTTTTACCAAACTTCATATCAAATTTTTTATTCGGCTCCTTGGGTAATGGTTGAAATATCGATAGGCCACTAATTGAGCATCAGAAGTTTATGTCCTTGTCCTTTAAGTACGGGGTTCTCATGGGCTCATTTGGAAATTCAAACTCCAAAATGTAGGGATTGAGTTCCTTCACCCTAAAATCCATCATTTACATAGGTGGATGGACTTTCATCAAATCTACAAAGCATAATGTTGAAAAATGGTCGGAATGGGATTTTTCCCTCAATTTTAAAATTGCATCCATCTTATTATGCTCAACGCGGAATGGTCTAGAGTCCTCATGAGAAGTTTGCTTGACTTTTTTCATCGACTCTAGCACCATTTCATCAATCTTGGCATCACCTCTCATGGTTTGTTCGGTTGGTTAGAAAATCACCAAGGATTCTTCAACATTGAGATCATTTTTAAGAGTGGGCACACTCATGGTATTTAAAAGTTTAGCCTCCACACCTACTTCTTCTATCCTTTCAATCTTCTCTCTACATGCTCTATATCTTGATGCATCAGTTATATTTTATCCCCTATTATTTCTACCCGATCAAAGATAAGTTGAAGCATTGCTTTAATCCCATTGTGTTTGTCAAGTTTTTCTTCATTTTTCTCATCATAAGACTTATCAAAATCGTAAAAAGAACTAGCAATTGGGTTAGTATAATGGAGGAAGGGGCATTTGGATAATTACTCTACTGTCAATCTCAACCACCTCATAAAGAACAATCATACTCCCAAAAGGATCGAGATGATACACATATCTCTTTCCAGGGAGCATATCTATAATATTTCTTAAAGTGGGTTCCACCATAATCTAGACATAGATCATCAAGATAATATCTCCAACCACTAAACTCATATTCATTCAAGGATGCCATAGGTATAAATAATCAAAAATAAATATCTACTTAACACAACTAACAAAAGAAAATTATAAACACTTATTTACAAGTTTGAATTTAAGCAAGTATGTTAAAATTCCAAAGTAACTCAATACGCCGAGTTGTTCCTCGAAAAAGGTGCAATTTTTGATAACGCTCAACTTACACATCAATTTAAGTCCAAGATAGTCATTGTCAATATAATAATCCAACAAGAGTCTGGGTCGAATCTATGAGGAACAATGTGAGTGGCGAATGGGTAGGTTCGAAATGAATGCCTTACTAAATTCAAATCAAAGATACAAATATGTAAAAATTTGGGGGGTTTGAGTGAATACAAAAACAAGTGCTTATAGATGGACTTTCAATGGACTAAGTTGGGGATACGAATAATTAGAGTATAATCAATTAAAATGGATCTTGGGACTATGCTTTTCTATAGGCATGTTATGCGTGGGAACATGATGATTCAGTGCAAATTCTAATTGTTGATGATGTGGTAGGCTAGGTTTAAAGTCCCTGAGGCTATTTCTTCATCAAAACCTCAAAGATGTCACTCATTGAATCTTTCTAGTACCTAATGAGCGTGTCAATTAAAACCACCCAATACCTCAATTAGGCACCCTTATTTCTAGGATGGTACCCAAGGGATAGTCAACCTCATCATCGCCCTTATGTCTAAAGATAGTGAAAATTAGCAAACTAAACCCAATAATTTTCTATTATTGCTTTGGTTTCCACATCCCTCTTTCAAAGATGATGAGGGTTCCTATAGTTCACCCAAACCCCTCTTTCAAGGATGGTTTGGGCTTTTAAGGTCTTGGGGTCTGTACCCCACAAACCCATTTTGGGTATTTATGGCTTTCACTCATAAATCCTAATCAATTTACTCAAGAAATAGTAGAACCCAACACCAACACATTAGCATATACACAAATGAATCAAAACCCATACATAAATGCACCCTATTCTAACATAATCCCAAGAGGAAGAACTAGCTACACATAATAGTAATAAGCAAGATATACCCAATAATCTCAATTGATTAGATTTATGAAATACTAAGTGAATGTTAATTAAAACTTTGAACTTCCACTAATCTTCAATGGAAATTAGCTAATCCTATAATTGGAAGCTGCTCTAATGTATTCTTCACCCAAAAATTAATACAATAATTGTCCTCAAAAAATGGAAGATAAGGTGTAGAAAATCTTCCAATAATTGGGAATGGATTCAATCCTCTCAAGAAATAGGGTTTTGTGTTTGTATGAGAACATTTAGGATAAGCTATGTGCATTTACATTTCTGCCCTTGGGCTGCATTTATCGCTAGGTTGGGATTTTGGAATCTTATAATTATTTGAGAAAACCATGATCACAGTATGTTTGACGTTCTTGAATGGCTTCTATCGCGGTAACTGAGGCAATGTATGCTCAAGTTCTTCAAACTGCATTTCTTTCCTTCTTTTGAACTTCTTCATCTTGTATCCACACATTTTTATTTCATCACCTATATTCCTGCCAAATATGGATATTAGTGCACTTTATCACTATTGTGTCCCACTTATTATTCAAAACAAGGTAATGTACACGAATGTTGAGTGCAAATTAGTGGTAAATTCTCCACTCATCAGTTCTTTCAAAGAACCTTTACTGATGCCACTTCATTTGTCTGCAACCGATGGACTTGCTAATCTAAAATCTCAACCGAGACATCCTCGTAAGACATGGAATCCCAAATACCCACCTCCTCTAAAGAAGAAACCGTTAAAGGATCACCCATGCACTTTCTTAACATTGAAAAGTGAAACACCATATGAATAGAGCTCAAACTAGTAGGAAACTCCAATTCATATGCGACATTACAAACCCTTTTTAAAACAACGTATGGACTAGCACAACGGGCATTAAGCTATCCCTTCTTACTTAACTACATCACTCTCTTCACGAGGGACACCTTCAAAAACACTCAATCACTAATATTGAACTCCAACTCGCTCCGCTTTACCATGTAGGAATTTGGGAAACCTTAAATCTATCCTAAATCACCTTCACCTACAACATAGCTTGCTAAACCAAATCAGGGCCAAACAACTTATTTTCACCAACATCAAACCACCCAATAGGAGAGACTTACACCTACTACCATATAAGGCCTGAAAATAAGCCATACCAATGTTAGAGTAATAACTGTTGTTGTAAGCAAATTTTATAAGAGGAACATGGTCAACCCAACCACCACCAAAAATCAAATACACTAGCTTGTACAGTATCTTCCAAGACATGACTTGTCCTTTCCAATTTTCCATCCCTATGTGGATGGAAAATGGTACTAAGGGCTACCATAGTCCTCAAACCTCACTGGACAATATCCAACAGTAAGATGAGAACTGAGTACCCCGATCAGATATAATGGAAACTAGAGTACCATGAATCTTCACAATCTCCTCAATGAGTAACTTGGTATAATCCTCAGAAGAGTAATTAGTCCTCACTAGCAAGAAGTGAGCAAGATTATTCATCCAATCCAAGATTACCCAAATCAAATAAAATTACTGGCAAGACCATGGGAGCCTAATAACAAAATCCATATCAATTATCGCCTATTTCCACACCAATAGTTCAATCTCTTGAGTCAACCACTGGGCCTCAAGTGCTCTGCCTTCACTTATTGATACACCATGCTCTTAGCCACAAAATTGGCCACATCCTGCTTCGTGTTATTCCACCAATAAATTTCCTTGAGATCATAATATATTTTTTGAAAACAAGGATGAATTGTATAACACGACTCATAAGCTTTCACCAAAATTCTTTCTCACAACCCATCAATATCGGGAACACAAAGTCTATCTTGGTACCTCAAGATACCATCACCACCAATCTCTAAAACCCTCACTTTCTTCCAACCTATATTATTCTTGATTTTCATCATATTAGGATTCAACACTTGCTTATCATTTACTTTAGCACCAATAAATTACCTCACCACCTCTTGAATAATTAGACAAACATCCTAAGAATCAAAATATGGACTCCTAGATTATCCAAACTGTGAACATACTTCACTAAATCCAACTTGTCCTCATCCACATGAGACAAGCTTCCTATGGACAACCTACTAAAAGCATCAACAACCATGTTAGCTTTACCTGGATTATAGTGGAGACTCATGTCACAATTCTTGAGCTACTCAAGGAACCTCATTTTCCTGAGATTAAATTTTTTTCAGGGTGGACATGTATTATAGGCTCTTATGATCAGAAAAATTCAAACAAATAATGCTGCTATATTTTTAATTCAAACACCACAGCTAACAATTCGAAAAAGTAGGTCGGGTGGATAATTCTTCTTATGGACTTTCAACTGCCTAGAAGAACAAGCAACCACCTTGCAATGTTACATCAACACACAATGCAGCCATACCCCGGACACATCACAATAGACAATAAAACCATCAGTGCCCTCATGTAGAGTCAAGGCCAGAGTCAAAATCAACTTGTCCTTGATCTTCTCGAAACTACCCTCACAAGCATCAAACCATAATAATTTTACCTTCTTCCAAGTCAACTTAGTCAATGGGGAAGCTATATAAGAGAAACTTTCTACAAACCTTCTAAAGTAGTCGTCTAAACCTAAGGAGCTCTGAATATCGAATAGTATCATGGTATTAGGCCACTTCTTAACCACCACAACGTTCTGTGGATCCACCATGATCCCTTCACTAGAAACAACATGACCTAAATAAGTTACATCATTAACCAAAACTCATACTTAGAAAACTTTGCATACAAACATTGCTCTTTAGGGTCTGCAACATAAGGTGGAGGTAATCAACATGATCTGCCTTACTCTTGGAATACACAAAAATATTTTTAATAAATACAATGTCAAACAAATCCATGAACTGCTGGAAAACCTAATTCATAATATCCATAAATGCAGCTAGGGCATTGGTCAAACCAAATGACATCACCAAAAAATCAAATAATCGTACTGAGTTTGGAAAGCATTCGTAGGGATATCCGCCTCCCAAATATTCAACTGATGGTACCTAAACCAAATATCAATCCTGGAAAAGAACTTAGTACCCTAAAAATGATCACAGAGATCATTAATCCTTAAAAATTAATGCTTATTCTTCGTGGTTATTTTATTCAATTGGCAGTAATCAATAAACATCCGAAGGGAACAACCCTTCTAATACTTAAAAAAAATGGAAGCACATGAGGGAAAATAAAACCCTTGTCAAGAAGATCTTTCAACTGCTACTTAAGCTCCTTCAACTCAATAGGAGTTGTCCTATATGGAGGGATAGAAATTGGATGAGTGTTTGGAAGAAGATCAATCCCAAAATTAATTTCCATATTGGGAGGTACACCAGGAAAATCATTAGGGAACACCTTAGAAAATTCTCACACCATAGGGACATCTTCAAAGAAGTACCTTCGAATCTAGAATTCTTAACATGCACTAAGAACTAAAGGCACCCTTTGGAAATAAATTTTGGGGTTCTAAGCTACCAAATGAACCTTCCTTTAGGCACTAGGGAACTACCTTCCCATTTAATTATCAGCACATTTAGGAAATGGAAATTAACCCTTCGGGTTCGACAATCAAGAGATACATAGCACGAATACAACCAATCTATCCCTAAAATCACATCAAAGTTTGACATATCAAACTCTCTTAGATCCACCAAGGTTTCTCTACCATGAACAGACATCACAAAACCCTAGTAGACTCTTCTAGCCATAATAGAGTTACCCACTAGGGTGGACCACAAAAAGGTACATGAAATACCCTTTGGATAAAAACCAAAATGGATTGCCACATAAGAGGTCACATAAGTAAGGGTAGGCTTGGGATTAAGTAGACAATATACATCATGAGAAAATATTTTAAGCATACCATATATGTATATATATATATATATATATTGTGTAGGAGCGGATAAAGGGGCAATAGGAATCTTATTCACCCCAAAAGCAACCTTAGATGGAAAATCCTTATTTATCTAACCAATATGACCATATTTAAAGTACTTATTCTTACCTTCCTCACAAAAACCATGATGCACCTTACCATAAAATCTATGGGGAGGATATGATGGAGCTGACTGAGCCTTACTAGACTGCTACTGGGCTCCTAATGCTTTAAAACCACTATCATATGAAGAAGGATGGTCACCTTATGGATTTGGATAAGAATTACTAGTCGTAAAGTAGGAATCATAATTTCCCTACTTTTTGTTAGACCACTTTCCACCATCTCTATCACTCTGTTGTTGACCTTCACCTTAATCAAAATAGTGAAACCTCTTACTCTGCCTTTCACTTATCCCTACTTGCTTCTTCTTTTCTTCCTCCATTTAGTACATATACACCACAAGTCTAGAGATGTCCAATCCTTGTTTAACAAGGTAGCCTTTCTCTTCAAGATCAAATCACGGGATAACCTAAAGAAAATTCCTTATTCTATCCCTAATTATAGAAACCAATTTAGGAACATACAAAACAATTGATAAAACTTCAAGTAATACTCCTTTATTGATACCCTCCCTTGCTTCAGATTAATAAACTCCTTGTCTTTCACCTCCCTAAACTCATAAGGAAAGAAGCGTTCAAGGAAAGTACT
>NW_025882869.1:0-1614 GCF_002878395.1 Capsicum annuum
CCCTGTCCCACATATTATCCACATCCCCCCTACACTCCCACACCCCCATTCCCGCCAACCTCTCCCCTATCTCCCAAGCATTCACTGGCGTCAAACCGCCCCACTTAATTCTCGGTCTACACTCCTTACTCCTCCTCTTTCTATTCTTCTTTATACCCAAATCCATAACCAAGAGCCTATGTTGGGTCGAAATCTTACAAGTAAAAAACCTACGACCCGGATTTTGTTGATTCCAAGAAGTCTTTAACAGAGCTTCATGACCACACTTACAATATCGAAAATCTTTATCACAAAAAACAGTGGAAGATGCGCTCGACATTGTCAAGGTCAGTTGGAAAAAATGAAAGTAATAATTTGAAGAATTTGGATAGATAAAAGAAGATGGCGATGAAGAAGAAGATTTGACAATTTAGGGTTAAATTTTAGGAGAAAGATGAATATAAAAGACAATGGGGGAAAAAAAATGACCGTTGGGGGCCAAGTGAAGGCTAGTCAGCAAAATGTGCGAGGACTGACACTAACACATTTGATGCCTATTTTATTTTACGTGTTTAAAATAAACATGTCTACTTGATGCCTATTTTATTTTAGGTGTTTGAACTGAACACCGTCGATGGGTTGCGCTTTTTTTATTTCAATTCACTTTAATCTTTTTACACGTAGTGACAATTTTTTATGTCCAACAAAAGTTGAATTTTTATAATGCAACAGATTCTCCATTCGTTGTAACAGTTATCTTACCTGTTCTGACATATAGTTTATCTGTTGTAATAGGTTGGTCATCTGTTGCATTATCTCAATGTTTTTATCTAAAGTCCATCTGTTGCAACAGTGGGAAGACCTGTTTGATAAATTCCAACAGATAACCTATCTGTTGCAACATCTGTATAAATCTGTTCGATTATTCCAATAAATGTGTCGTCTGTTGCAACAGATAAAGTCCATCTGTTGCAACATATGTCTAAATCTGTTCTCTTTTTTCCCAATAGATGTGTCATCTGTTGCATTATCTTGATGTTTTTATCTAAAGTCCATCTATTGCAACAGTGGGAAGACCTGTTTGATAAATTCCAACAAATCACCTACCTATTGCTACATATGTGTAAATCTGTTTGAATTTTCCAATAGATGCGTCGTCTGTTGCAACAGATACATTATCTGTTGCAATATTTGAATCTAGTATTCTTTTTCAATTAATAAGTTCAAATCTAAGGAATAAATAAAATTTGTAGACAAAATAAAATAAATCGAAGCCTTTATAAATTAGCTGAAATAAGTCATCGAATAAATGAAATGTAAAAAAATTGTTATGGGTACAAATCTCAATAAATACATCAACAACAATTTAAGTATACTGCCAAGGATTGCTTTGACAGGCTCAAGCTATAAAGATCTACTCAGTATGGACAAGTTGTTCTTCATCCGGTGTTATGGAATGCGGCTTTGCTTGTCGTGGATCTTCATTGTCCCTTGCGTACGGTTTCTGCGCTTTTTGTTCTCCGTATTTCCATAAAAAGAGTTGCATATTGTCAATGCTGTTCAGCAGTAGCTTCTTTTACATCCACCTGGAAAGCCAAAATTGGTCAATGCTAATCACGGAGATAACAAAACGGA
>NW_025882870.1:0-3920 GCF_002878395.1 Capsicum annuum
ATGAGCATTCCATCAAATCATTACAAGACATAGATTTTATCATGGGAATCATTTTGAACATGTCGGTACATCATAAGTTCATCACATACCTCACAAATAGGTCAAAGTGCACAATTCCTAATCACTTAGGCATTTTAACAAAAACATGGAAGGCATAACCTTTTTTAAGGCATGGATCAACAACAAAAATATCATGGCTATATCAAGCACTTCAATTTAAGGATTTCAATCCACATACTTAACATAAAGTCATGAGAATTGGATAAAGATTCAATCTTGGAAATCATATCACAACATGAAATGTGTACAATCAAACCCACAACATGGAATTCAAAATTCAAATTTTGAAAAGGATTTCTTGAGCACCAAGGGTAAAAGGAACCCTTTGATGAACACTTTACATACCTTGGTTGACAATTTCTTGAAGATTGATGGAAGAAAGCTTGAGTTCTTGAATTGAAATTAATCACCTAGGGTTTCTTGTTCTTGAGCACTTGTGAAATAATGAATATATGCTAAATTTCATGTTATGAAGGATGAAAATGGGGGGGGGGGGAGGGGGAATGACCTAATTACCCTTAAGGACACGGGTTTAAAAGACAAAAAAATATGCCCTATGACGCGGCATCCGACATGGCGCATCAAGAGTACCAATGTGATAACCGATGCGATGCGCCGTTATCACATCGGTTCACTGGAAATTACCTCAAACTGAGAAACATTTTATCTGTCAACGCGATTGGTAATACGACATGCCAATATCGCGTTGACTCACTATTTTGGGATTTCAAACAAGGTCTAAACGAGGTCCAAAAAATCTAAAACTCGTCTGGGACACCCTATAGATATTCCTGATCATGAATTAACAAAAATATAGACCATTAAAGGATACCAAGGTCGCTGAATAAGATTGTCAACTTTCGAAGGCTAAAAATAAACTAAGTCTAGAAACTTAGCTATAATTTTCTAAGTCTAGGACCCCTTGACAAGCTTAAAGGACTGAATTAAACTAGAAATTTTGTGGGGTCTTACAATATCTCCCCTTTGGGAACATTCATCCTAGAATATGACTGACTGAGATGGGAGAAATAATAAGTTGAAGTACATACTGAACAACATGATTACATAACTGACATTACTGATTTACTGAGATTCATACTGAGCATACATATCTGATGCATGATTTCATGATTGAGATGATACATGAATGCATGACTAGGAGTATTAATAAGCTGATCATGCATATTTGATGCATGAATACATTACTGAACTGAATCATGAACATGCGACTGAACATGCAATGGTAAAGGATACCAAGTTTGTAATGGAAAACTAAGCATCAAACTAAATACCAAATTTGTAACTGAAATCTTAACATGAAATGGAATAAGCTTAAGGAAAGCCATTACCTTGGGCTGACTCTGAATTAGTGGAGAAGAGGTAAGGATACTTGGTCTGCATGTTTGCTTCTGCTTCCCAAGAGGCTCCCTCAATGGACTGATTCCACCAAAGAACTTTGACTAGAGGGACTTTTTTATTCCTCATTCTGCAAATTTGAGAGTCAAGGATTTCAACTGAAATTTTCTTGTAAGAGAGATTATTCTGAATATCTATACCCTCAATAGGGACTACAAATGTTGGGTCATCTATTCACTTCTTAATCAAGAAGACATATAACACTGGATGCACTGAAGCTAGATCTGAAGGCAACTCAATCTCATAAGCTACTTTGCTGAAGCGACTGAGAATTTTGAAGGGACCAACATATCGAGGACTGAGCTTTCCCTTTTTGATAAACCTCTTCACTCCCTTCATGGGACAGATTTTTAGGTATACATAATCACCAATCACAAACTCGAGATCCTTTCTGCGCACATCCATGTACAATTTTTGTCAGCTCTGAACTGTCTTGAGCCTTTCTCTGATTAACTAAACTTTTACTAAGGTATCGAAGACCAAGTCAGGCCCTACCACTATGTCCTCACTGACTTTAAACCAACCGATTGGAGATCTGTATCTCCTACCATAGAGACTTTGAATGGAGTCATTTGAATACTGGAATGATAACTTTTGTTGTATGCAAACTCAATCAAAGGAAAGTGGTCATCCCAATTACCCTTAAAGTCAATTACACATGCTCGCAGAATATCTTCTAGAGTCTGGATGGTCCTTTCTACTTGACCATCGGTCTGAGGATGAAAGGATGTACTGAGATAAACTAGGGTGCCAAGACCCTTTTAGAATACTTTCCAAAAATAAAAAGGTGAACTGGGTACCTCTATCTGAGACAATAGATAACAAAACACTGTACAATCTGACCAACTCTCTGATGTAGAGTTTGGCATAATCCGCAGCTGAATAAGAGGTATGGACTGGAAGGAAATACGCTGATTTGGTTATTCTATCTACAATGACCCAGACTGAATCATGCTGACGATGAATGCGACGCAAACCCATCAGAAAGTCTATGTTCACTTCTTCCCACTTCCAAGTAGGAATACTGAACTCCTGTATAGACCCACTTGGCTTTTGATGCTCAATTTTAACTTGCTGACATGTTGAGAACTTAGCCACAAACTCTGCAATATCTCTCTTTATCCCACTCCACCAATAGATCTCCCGTAAGTCGCACTAAATCTTAGTGGCCCCTAGATGAATAGACTAATATGCACGTGCACTTCTGCAAGAATTTGTTGCCTTAAGTCATCAATACCTGGCACACACAGATGACCCTAAAAATGTAAAAAACCATCTCTCCCTTGGGAGAAAACCTCTACCTTTTGATCTCTGACTGACTCTTTCATCTTGACTAAACTAGGATCTATATCCTTTTTTTCCTTAACTTTGGAAACTAGAGATGATTCTGAACTGTTCTGAACTAACATACTACCTTCTACTAAATCGACTAAGTAGACACCTAGTCTGGCTAACTGATGAACTTCCTGGGCTAACTTCTTCTTACTGTCCTCAATATGAGCAACACTACCCATAGACAGTCTACTGAAAGCATCATCCACAACATTGGTCTTACTCGGATGATAAAGGATACTCATGTAATAATCTTTCAAGAGTTATAACTACCTTCTCTGATCGAGATTAAGACATTTTTGAGAGAATATGTAGTGGAGGATTTTGTGATCTGTGAACACATCTACATGCACCCTATACAAGTAGTGTTTCCAAATGTTTAAGGGAAAGACTATTGCTGCTAACTTAAGATCATGAGTCGAAGAATTCTTCTCATGGGGCTTAAACTGTCTGGAGGCTTAGGCTATGACCTTACCATTCTTCATGAGGACACAACCCAAACTTACCTTGGATGGATCACAGTACACAATATACCCATCTAGACCATCTGGAAGAGTCAAAACTGGAGCTGAGGTGAGTCGAGTCTTCAACTCCTGAAAACTCTTCTCGCATGAATCTGACCACTGAAATTTGATTTTCTTCGGAGTCAATCTGGACATAGGGGATGCAATAGATGAAAATTCCTCAACAAACCATCTGTAATAGCCAGCCAAACCTAAGAAACTCCTAATATTTGATGGAGTTATGGGTCTAGACCAGTTTTTCACTGCTTTAGTCTTTTGAGGATCAACTCTAATGCCATCAACAAAAATGACATGACCAAGGAATTCTACTGACCTTAGCCAAAATTTGCACTTACTAAATTTGGCGAATAACTAATGAAGAAAAGAAAGAGAGTAAGATGGATGCAAAGTGTTTGATCCATTTTGATTAAAGTGGGATCCAAAATTCACTTGTCAAACTATAAGTGAAATCTTGCACAACTTTTATTGGACAGAAATTTACTTTTCTTGAGTAAAGAAATTTTTTACTTGGGTAGGAATTTTTCTTGGATAGAAGAGAGAGAGATTTCGATTTATAATTTTAGTAAAGAGTGATTTTTTTCTTTCGAA
>NW_025882871.1:0-4109 GCF_002878395.1 Capsicum annuum
TTGGGGTCCAAGTTAGGATTAGCAAGGCGACACTCTAAGACCAAGGGGAGATGAATTAAGTTAACCAAAGTATGCTGCAAGATGGTTGGTGATACCTAAGTTACCAGATTCTACATGCACAATCCTAGTGTTTGTTTCTGAACATTTACAACCAAAGATTTTGAGTTCTGTTACTTGTTCGAGATTACTACTACACATCCCCCATTTACTTTTCATTATGTGAAAAATTGAATAAGTTTTTCATTGATATCGAATTTGCTTAATTCCAACACTCAGTGAATGAGTTATAACATTTTTAAGTTGACAGTGTGCCACCTGGGTAGTCACCACATCATAGAGGTGGCTAAATTCATAGTTGTCATTTTCCAATGGAGCTCTGCAATATTGGCACATCACAGAGAGGACCATTTTCCCATTTGTCAATTTACAGTAGTCCAATGCAATAGTGGTGCGTCGTGATGAAAGCCAAAATTGCATTTCTATAAGTCACCACGATGGTGGTGTATCACGTTGAAGTTCAAGGTCCCAATTATCAAAATCCAGTGGTACAATGCCATAGCTCCGAATCGTGTAGGCCCCCAATCTCCCAGTCGTCATATTACAGTAAGCCACTGCGATGGTGGCACGTCGTGGTGGCCCATTAAATCGAGATCACGGTTTATTTTTCCAATTTTGTCTAGGAATTTAAAGAGGGTGTTTTGGAATTTTCCCAAGCCCTCGATTCCATCCAAACACAAGATTCAAGCCTATTACAAGTATTTTATACTTATATTCATCTAAGTTTCTCTCAAAGAAAATCCTAAGCTTCAACATTCAACTTCAAGAATCCTTAATATTTCACAATTCTTTTCCCAAATCAATTCAAGATTTATAGTTTCCAATTCAAGAATTCCAAGAATCACCATTCAAGAGCACAAATAGAATCTCAAAAGCAAACTTGTTCATCTAGTTCATCATCCAAGGTATGTGGGGTTATGAACAAGGATGCTCTTTTTATCCTTGTGCTCAAAACTTATTTTAAATTACAAAGTTTAGGGTTTATACCCAATGTTGCCATTTACAAGATTATGAGATTTTAAGAGAATTATAAGTTGAATTGCATATCTATTTTTATATTTACATGCTTATTGTAGTAATTTCCAGATTTTGAGATGAATTTTCACTATTTTCATTATCAAGCATGATTATTATGATGATTTTACATGAGTTTGATATATGGGTTGTTAAGCCCCAAGTTTATATGTTGAGATTTTGAGAATGATGATGCTTTAAGCATCCTATGAGCTAATTATTTCATATTTTCTATAAAGTTTTGATCTTTTGATCCTCAAATAAGTTTAAGAATCCACTTTACAGATTTACTATAGATTGCAGAAAGTAAAAGGCTTCATTTACAGATTGATTCAGATAAATGCATAACTAGTTTCATCATAAACCCTTATGCGAGTTTTAAAGTGGATTTGCAAAGAGATGTGTGTAGAAAATTAAAGGGAGTAGTATTTAGCATCGAGATTGATATGATTCCAAGGTCTCATTCCCTAGAACTATGTGCCACCATAGGATTGAGATTAAGTACCTATAGTGGGCAGAGTTATGATCACTTAAGCTGAGGTTATACTCCTTGGCAAGAGTATGACAATCTCCCCAATATGAGGTTCCTTTCTTATGGGGGAAATATGTTGGAATCCATATAGGTTAAGAGAACCTCCCTCTCAAAACAACTTTTCCCTAAAAGTTTAAAATCCTAACAATAATGATTTTAAGATAAAGTATTCTCCTTAATAGTAAAAGAAGAACAGAAAAGCTTTTAGAAAACTAAGAGTAAAGGCTCTCTTGTTTTACTTAGATTATACCTTACAAAAAAAAAATAATAGCTACAGATTTCAGCTTTCAGATTTCAAATTCAGTAGTGAGTCCTACACTTATAAAGAATGATTTAAAGGGAGAATACAAGTATAACTTTTAGAACTAAATATTACGGCTCACAGGATTTATAATGTATGTTTTGCTTCTTATTGCTACATATTTCAGTATTTTAGATATTCCAACTTACGTGAGTTATTTTTATTTAGCATGCATTGTTTTACAAATGATGATTCTGAGATGACATTTTCCTTATGCATTTCACCCCCATATTCTTAGTATATCCTCAAAATACTGATCCACATATACATCTATGTGCTATATTGTCTCATTATGTAGGTGCAAGTTGTAGTATGTGCAGAACAAATAAGACAGTTGTAGATTCCAGCCAGCAGATGATGAGTCCTCCTACTTCGGGGACTTTAGTTAGATGTCATTAATTACTTTACTTTCTTACTCATATGTATTGATTAGTGGTAGTTGGAGTCGCGCCCCAGCTATCTATAGTCAGTATAGTAGAGGCTTCATAGATGTCAGTTAAAGCCAGTTATGTAAATTTCAATCCCTCTTTTCAGATTGTATCAGAATGAAAAATGGTATCAGCATTGTATTTTCACTGGTTCCATCATTTTTATTTTTTTGCATAATAAATTCAGCACTTTATACATATTATTTATTTGCTTATGAGTTATTCCAATAGAAGGGATAACTTGGGACCACTTATGGTCCTAAGCACCATATGAAGTCTCGAGATAGATTTTTAGGGCGTTACAAGTGCCAAGGAGGCTTAGTCACTAAATATATCAATATGTACCATGCCATCCCCAAACCTACATTACGAGCTGAATGAAGTCCTATTGTGGTCCTAACTTGACTGTTTGAAAACTAAGGTAAAGAAAATAAGGGCAAGCCTATGGTATTTGATGCGCATTGGTGGAACATCTCTTGTGAGTGTGAGTGTCTCTTGACTGTCCCTGCATTAACATTCATTATTTTATATGAGTGCTGGGACTAGCTCTTACTTGTCTAGGTAGTGTAACTTGTATATATGTAATGTTGTCTGTAGCTAATGTAATGCCATATTTTAATTCCCTTGTGTCACATTGTTGTGCTTCATGTATGCACATAGTTGGTTTTGTATTGTTGTAATAGGAGAGGGTAATGTTTTTAAGCTTAAAGTGTAGATTGACTACCTTAGATTGCTTAGAGTTCTCCAAGTTAAGCGTCATTGTTTTATTCTATTGTCTAAGGAGATGCATATGTTCTAAGTTGAAGGTGTTTATGATAAATGGATTTATAGCACTTTCGATGCTTAAAATGACGAAAATATGCAAGTTAGATCATTTTATTAGATATAATGTATTTTTGTTATATTTTTGTAGGAATTAGGTTTTCATATTATTCTGGAAGAAAAGAGTGAAAGTGGAAGTTTTGGGCGACCAAAGTCTGCACATACGACCTGTATGTGCTACCTATGATTCGTAGATGTAAAGTAGGTGTTAGAAATTGAGATCCAGAGAGGTAGAACTGTAGAAAAGATGACCTTTTTAGTTGCGGAGGGCACCTGAAGTCTAGAGTGTTCAGGAGCTTCTGGAAGAAGGGGGCCACCTACAAGGACCACCTACGGCCCATAGGAGGCCCAGTAAGTGGCCACCAGCCTTGATTTTCCTTCTTTGTTTGAGACTTATTTCGAAGGGTTTCCTTGTAAACTATATATACTCTTTTGAAGTTTTTTTGTTATCTTACACACTCTATATACTTACAAACATATATTTAATTCCAGGATTCGATTTTGATCTTAGGATTGCATTTTATTGATTTTTGTTGTTTATTCAATTAAAGACTTTGGGTTTTATCTATTGATTATTGTGATATTATTTGAATGTCTTTAATTATGAATTCCTTTGATCATATTACAAACATGAGTAGATAATTTCCTTAACTAGGGTTGTGGGAACCCTGGAGAAATAACAAAGTAGGGTTAATGTTTAATCCTTCAAATAGTTTTTGATGCATGCATTATGGTTTTCTTCATAATTTTAGCTTTCTCAATAGTTGAAAACGTTAGGATCCAGCTTGTATTCACTACAAACTTAAGAGGAGGTATAGATTGAGAAATGGAGATCACAAAAGTTATTTGGGGTTAATTTCCAAAATAAGCTTACTTGTATTATCTTCTTAAGATGATAAACTTACATCTAATCAAATTGAGAGCGAAAGGAGATAGTTGAAATTGGGGTCCAAGT
>NW_025882872.1:0-1212 GCF_002878395.1 Capsicum annuum
CATTCAATAACGAAATTCTACTTTAATTCAAACACTAGAATAATAAGATAATTATATGTTAATGAAGAAAATAAAAAAATACGAGTAATTATATTTAATCGTAAGAAGTAAAGATTGGAAAATGAGAAGAAAAGAGAAGAAAGATGAATAATGTAAATCGAAAAAAATTAATAGAAATAAAAAAGAAATTTATAAAAAAGAAATTAAAATACAAAAAAATAAATAAAATGTAACCTTGTAATTACATCACATAATTACACTCAATTCCCAACCCCTAATTAAGAATAAAGTTATGTAATTATATCTTATTTCAATCCGCTTGTGGTTTTCCAAACACATCCTTAACTATTTCTTAGTTTCACCTTTTATATTGGGAAGATGCGTATAGTTCAATGATAGTATTATCCTAAAAAAATAATAGTTATTTTAGTAGGATATTTACATAGGTTCAATGACAATTTAAGGAATTAACTCGATTCTTACATACTATCATATTTGTTATTGCAAACTATATTCTAGTCTAGCAACAAATAAAGAACAGAGAGAGTACAATCTACTATAAAAGGAAGAAAATTAAATGTCATATCTAAATTTTTAAAAAAGGAAGAAAATTTAATGTCATACCAAAATTTGCCACTTAGTTCAAATAACAACAACAACAACAACAACAAACCCAGTGTATTCCCACTTAGTTCAAATAACCTTTTCTTTAAATATTATCATCCCCTTTTAGCCAACAACACAAAGCAACCAAAGCAAGTGAAAAAAATTGAAATCATCAATCATGTCTTCTTCTTGTCTTGTTTTGTTTCTTCATTTTCTCTTGCTTTTAAAATTCAGTTCCTTATCTGATGCTTCTTCTGTCTATGACTCATTCATCAATTGCCTCTCCACCAAATCAATTCCCCAATCAGAAATCTCCAAAATCGTCTACTCCCCAAATAACCTCTCCTTTAATTCCATTTTACAAGCCTATATTAGAAATCGTCGATTTTTTAACTCCTCCAAAACTTCCAAACCGGCCATCATTGTCACCCCTACGGAAGAATCCCATGTCGCTGGCATTGTCCTTTGTACCAAAGAGATCAATTTACAGCTTAAAATTCGCAGCGGAGGCCATGATTATGAGGGCATTTCATATATGTCGAATGTACCTTTTATTATTCTTGATATGTTTAATCTCCGAGCAATTTCCATAGATGTCAATGATGA
>NW_025882873.1:0-6357 GCF_002878395.1 Capsicum annuum
ATGTGAGAATTTGGAAAATGTACTAAGTAGGACATGGAGGAACCCCATATGCTTGATCTCAGTTACCACTACCGTAGTCCATACCCCCGTGATTACGGATACCATATGACCGTGATCACATAACTTGGACCATGATCACAGTTAGCTCTGATTAAAAAAACCATCCGAATACCATACACCCATGCACCTTAGTTTTAAATTTTCTCATAATTTCCCTCAAATTTGTGGCCTCTCAAGAGTATCCAAGTGTTTATTTCAAACCTTTTACATCAGTCACCTGGTATGTAGTCTCAAACTCCCTTACATTCACTGTTAGTGTAGACTTAGGGCGTGTAGCTAGAAATGAGCTTGAATATAATGGCAATACTATGCTTGTTTGTAATTATAATTGTGGTTAGCATCTGTAAAGTGACTACATGTAATTTGGTGAATTCTTGAGTACCCATATTCCAAACTAGACTAGTTATAATTGATGTGTACAATAGGTGTCCATTCATTGCCCAAGCGAGTCTAACATAAATTCCTTTGGGACTGTAATCTTGCTAGCTAGGCTTATTTTTATCTGATCATGATGTTGTACACCTAGTTGGTGTTAAGTTTGTGTCCTTTGAACAGCTGAAAAAGCTATTGGCTGCGGTCTCAGGTATCATGACCGTAGTTTTGATGATCGTGACCGTAGTAGCATGATCGCGGTAAATACTTCACAATCACCATACCTAAGGCCATCTACCTAGAGAAACCCAACTTTCTGCACATCTATATTTCACCTCGAATCTCTTAAAATAGAGCAACATGTACATTTTTTGTTAATCTAGCATATGTTTTGTTTTGAAATATTAAAAATGGTCTGAAGTGTCCCACATACAGGGACTCAGCTACAAAATGGGAGACTTATATGAATTTGGACCCTTGCTTTTGGAAAAACACTACCAGTATTACAAAACCTCCCAAGGCCCAAGCTACACCTAGAACGAAGTATCCTTATGGATAAAGCACCAGTGATGTTCCCGAATTCTTCGATAGAGTTTCTGCTATCAGGGAACATGCTTCAGGACTACCCTAACGGCCAGGTGAATCATCCACTACTCTCCATTCATATACGGCTTAGTCTGACTATGAAATATATTAGGAGAAGCTGAAGAAGCGTGCTAGGGTCACCAAATTGGAAAGAGCATATTTGACCTTGGCAATATCACATAAGAACCTTCGGGAGTCACAAAAAAGGCTATTAAAGATGGAAAAAAAGAGAGAAAAATTCTTCACTAAGATAAGGAGAGGGGTAAAGGGCATCTTCAAGTTGCTTAAGCATATAGAACATCTACCTTCATCAAGGAGTGACAGTAATAATAGAGCCACTGCTGAGTGATATGGTACTAATAATGGTGAAGATGATGCAGGGTATACCATAGATGATGAGTTGATTCAAGGAGCATTCTTTACCGTTACCTTTCTAACTGGGCAGTGGGGCACTGCCAACTTTTCAGTTGGGGGTGCCTGTCCCTATATTTGTACTACTTGGATGTCTTTGGGTTGTATTTTGGATGACACTCTGGAGATTGCTTTTATTGTGTTTTGAGATGCTACATTTTTTGGTACTCTGATGGTGCTCATGTTTTATGGATTATCTTGTTTTTCTTCTATTTTTAGTATTCTTTTGCTTTAATTTTATTTTTATCCTATCAATGCACGATTAGCTTTGCCCTATGGTGGATTGAGTGGCGAAATTCTTAAGGGTAGAACGTTGTGTTTGGGTTGAGACATAGGTGTAGGGGAATTCTAAGTACCCATATTATTAAGCGTCACTAATACAAGGGAAGCCTGAGTACCTGTAGCATTATACTTTGTTAAGTTGGGGTCACTTTATACACCATTGGTGAAGTTTGAGTAGTCATATGGTTAGCTTGCCCATGATTGAGCCTAAATGTGAGACTAAGGCGTTGGTTGTAGCCATAAGTTAGAAATATTGTGCATGGTGCTATTGTAAATCAAGAAACCCCCTCTATCCAAAACTTTGCATGGATATGAGCAATATTGTAATGAACCTTTTTCTCTTTTTGTGGTTCCATAAATTTTTGACTGGTGAATAGTGTTAAATATTCTGATTGTGTCTCCCACGGGAGGAATATCTGAGCTCCCTTAATGAATTTTGCATGCCCTGTGTGGCGAGACTATTACATTTATCTCTTGTATACTTGTGTTATCTAGAACTTGTCTCATTAGTATTTTAAAACTAATTTTGATTGGGGAAATGATCTTAGGACATCCTTGTGATTTTGGAACCCCACTCTAACCTAAAAAGCCTACCTATGCATAATTGTAATCCCTAGTACCCCCTTTAAGCCTTTAAACCTTTCTTTGACAAACTCATTACAAGCCGTGAACCTTTTTTTATCCCTCTTTTGAACCTTACCCTCCTTGAGCTTGGAAATACAACTTGAGGTTAAAAGCCTAAGTTGGGGGTGGTAAGAATTGACGGAAGTAAGCTTAGGGTCACAAAGTATTAGTGAAATGCCAAATGTGCCTAAGTGTTGAAAATGAATGTTTAGAAAAATAAAGGATCCAATAAAAGAATGACTTGCACAAAAATGCAAGAAAATGAACGTAAAAGAAAAGTGGGGAACAAAGGAAGCAAAAGGTAGGCATGAACGAAGAAAGAAAATAAAGAAGAGTGATCCTTAGTCGAAAGGATGAGTGTTGTAAAGTTTGATGTAGATGTTCATGGTAGGGCGTAACCAAGTTCCCTAAATGATATCCTACCCTAACTTAAACCTACATTACAAGCTTAGAAAGTCCTTTGAGATTTCCAACCATTTACCTTCTTGTGTAGTGGTGATTTAAAATAGGGGCAAGCCTATGGTATAACACTTATTGCATCGAGATTTATTTTGTGTGAGAGAGAGTTTTTGCACTTAAAATTACTTCGTGCATGATTAGTAGTTTGGTGTGTGGAAATTCCTTTTCTTGAGAGATTAGCATGCGAACAAGTTGAGGTAGGTGATTTTGTCACCTCCTGAACAATGAGACAAGTGGAGTATAACTCGATTATAGTCAAGAGAGAACCACCTCTAGGGTATTAGCCTTTGTTGCTTGATTGCTTTTTAAAGTCTTATGCATTCATTAAGTATTGGACTTTATAATGAGGGGTGTTAGGAAATTAGCATAGCACATGTGCAATGAGCTACTTGTAGTTGCAATTCAAATCAAAGTTGCTATGACCTTTAAGGAATAATGTTAGGGATAAATAATTGTCTCTTGGTGTAAGGTAGTGTTGCTTGAGGACAAGAAAATGCTTTAAGTTGGGGGTGTTGATGAGTGGTAATTTTACCACTCATTCGCACTCAGTTTTAGTACACATTACCTTGTCTCAAATGAGTAGATGAACATAATTGTGATTTAATGCACTAATATCCACTCTTTATAGGTATAGAATTTGAAAAGACAAAGAGATGTGGATTGGATCTTGAAATGATCAAAATAGAGTAGAAAAAGTGCAGTTGAAGACCTACAGTGAAATAGCCTCAGTTACCGCAGTCGTGGTCTATTGGTCGTGGTCGCAGTCAGTTAAGATGGTCAATCAACCGCGACTGCAAAAGTCAATCATGGTTGCATAGCCGCGGCCGCAGCTAGACTTGCACAATCGCAGCTTGGCGAAAATGTTCAGCCCAAGGGCAAAACTATAATTGCATGTGCTGATCCTAATTTGAACAAAAAGACTCAAACCCAAATTTTATGTATCATTCATTCATTACATTTCTTTTCCCCAATTTCTAGGTTTTTGACTTTAGACTTTGTAACCTCTATTTTTGGAGAAGAAAATATTGTGTAAAGTTTGGGTGAATAATACATTGAAGACTTTCTAAGTGGAAGTTATTGATATTGTAGGAGAGCCAAATTTAAAGTAACATTCATTTGGATCTTCTACAACTTTGATTCAATAGAGTTTATGGGTATATCTATACTTATTTGTTTATGTGTAGCTAAATCTCCCTCTTGGGGTTATGTGTGAATAAGGGTTAAAGTGTGTGTGTGGGTTGTGATTGTTATCATCTATTTGATAGTTCATTGTAATTCTCCAAGTCTATAACCCAGACGCTATACAGTGCTTATGACCCCAAAGGACCACAAGCTAACCCATGACTGATATCTGCTATGAGCATTGAATAATATACTGTAATAAATGTGGAATCATAGGCTGAAATGCATAAGGTTTAAAATCTATAAATACTGATAAAGTGTATCAACTATAATAATAATCAGTAAAACTGAATACTTTCTACACTCTAGTCTAAAAAGCCTCTAACTAAACTGTTTGAAAGTGGAGTTGATGGGACAATCCCCCAACTAACTCCATCTACTGAAATACTGAGTCTACTCAAATAATAAAATAAAAGAATATCCTTGATAGATGAGGACTCATTACTAAAAATAATATGCTGGCTGAATCTAAATCTATCTATGCATGATTGGGAACCTGAGCATCCGAACCTATAATATGAGACATCATAGTACAAAGAAAGAGTATGCGTCAGTACATGGAATGTACTTGTATGCTAGATGAGGTAAGGCTGAATACAAGGGTTCATATGCATAAACAATAACTGACTGAATGATAAGGAGTAACTGAACATGAGAGTACATGGATAATCTGTAACTGCTATAAATACTGAGTATGTAATATTGAAACTAAGATTTTCTAAAGCTAAGTACTGAGTTTTGATATTGAGTAATTGATAATCTAAGATTTTACTAATAACTAAGTCACTGATACTGATTGATTATATCTGACAGCGCTGATTCTGTAGAACTGAACTAATTTTTATTTTGAGGACTAAAACTGAAACTGTGGGAGATAATCATCTAACCAACATGCCCCAAATAAGATCAGATAACTGAGTTAGGGTCCAATCTGTAACCCTTATTAGAAGGGTGTTAGTACCGTGCCACGTGTAAAGATAACTGAAAAGATACCTTCATCTGGCAGGTACTCTAATGAGAATGGTGGAACCCTCATCTGGCAGGTTATAACACTTCATCAACCCTCAACTGGCAGGTTTGATGTCTCAACCTACACTGGCTACATAGTTCTGGAATGCAAGGATTGCTTCTAAAGGTCACACCCTCTACTGGAAGGTGAGCCTCCATCCTTGGGTTCACTCGATGCTGAATCCTACTTCTATCTGAAAGACACTGAACTGATTATACTAAACTGAACTGGATTGATATTGAGTTTACTGAATTTTCCTAAGTTCTATAAATGACTAAGTTCTATTGAGTTCTGTAACTGATTGAGAGTACTACTGATCATGACATGACTGATACTATTCTGTAACTGTCACTGGCTCTAGGTAAACAACTAAATTGTTGGGTATTAAATACCCCCAGGACCCGATAGCATGAAAAGTAAAGCATAGCATAATCTTGAAAACATAATAATGACTACTTGATCACAATCCACTCATTGAGACATTTTAGCAGACACTTGTAAGGCATCTACTTATTTATGAATGGGGAATACATGCTATCATGTTATAATGGTACTATTTCATCAACATAGGCATTTTATCAAACACATGGAGAGCAAGCTTAGATCATACAAAAATCAACACATATAGTTATCATGGCTACATAAATCAACTTGCAAATTAAAGGGTTTATCATGAGAATCATGTAATTCAACATACATAATGATTAATTTCCTAAAAGCTTGTAATTTAATCATGAACTAAAACCCAATAATAACATGAACATGAATTCAATTCAACTCATGCATGGAAGTTCATAATTCAACAATCTTGTAGTTTGAAAATGAATTCATGGACTCTATGGGTAAAAGGAACCCATAGATGAACACCTAACATACCTTGGGTTATTAGATCTTGAAGGTGCTTCAAGAAATTATTGAGTTTTGACCTTGATTCTTGAAGCTAGAGTTCGTTACCTTGAGAGAGAATGCTTTGATTTTGGGGAAAATAGGGAAATAATGAGAAATTTGTGCTCTTTTAGGGTTTAATTATGTGCTTGGCTGATTGGGGTGAGGAAAATTACCCAAAAGCCCTTGGAATTAAAATTCAGAATTAACTAAAAATTCCCAATTTTGGCACCCTGTGCGATGCATCGCTATTGCGCCGTGTCACTGAAATTCGACAATTGAGAATTGGACTGGTGGTGTGATGCAGTGGAATCGCGGTGCCCTTTTGATTATGAATTTTGGACTCATCACAATGCCGTGGGATCGCTTTGGAACACTAGAATTGGACAATTCTCAACTAAACCTATGGCGTGATGCACAAATATCATGGACCAATACTGCAAAGTGACCATTGCCATTTTGCTGGCCTCCGCGATGCATTGATGGCC